>NC_057794.1:432167328-432434021 GCF_018294505.1 Triticum aestivum | reverse complement strand
AGAGCGGGTGGATGATTATATCCCGAGTGCGGGCGCGTGGAGTGTTATAACGAAGGAGGCGAACCGATGGGTATCTCGGGCCGGGTGAGGTGGACGCGCACCGGATAGGCCTTCTTCCTCCGCTCGGACCGACCCGGCGGAGGGAGGGGACGAACTCGGCGCCTGATTTGGCTGGGCCGAGACCCGTGCCGAGGCCGAGGGGGGCGCGAAAAGTGTGCGGTGGACGCGGCGGGGGCTTCGTCGTGTGGGGGCGAGTTCGTGTGTGGCCGCGCTCCCTCCTGTGCTGTGATGCCAATTTTCCTTTGAGGGTTGCCGTGGCCTGCAGTCGGCGGAGTACGTACGCTCTCGCTCCTACTGGAGTTGTGGGTTTCTGGCAGTGGCATGAATGGTTTACTTGGGTCTTTCAGCGGCCGGGCGAGAGCGAGACCGTGAGTCCGACTGACGGGTCGACTGATTTTTCGTGTTCATCGGTTTGCATCCAGAGATTTGAGAGGCTCGGGCCATTTCCGTGCCCGGATTTTCGTTGGGGTTCGTAGCGAAGCGTTTCTTACCGAGAGCTTTCAAGAGAGCGACTCCACGGATGATGCAGTTCGGTTACGACGCGTGGTGCACTATTACGAACTCGTTTGTCAGCTGCCGGGGACGTAGCTTTGCTTTGCAGGCGTGCATGCATGGGGAACGCCGACTGGCTTGTACTATTTCGGGTGGTGGATGCTATCTGCAATGCCGTTACGTGGTTTTCTTTTTCAAAAATAAAATAGAATGAATGGTCATCGGGGGAGAGGTTCCCCACCTGAAAATTTTCCATTGGTTAAAGAAAAGGCCTAAAATACCAGATCGTTTTTATATCGGATAAGTACACAGGAGGGAACAAAAGGAGAATGAACCGCAGGACAAGAAAACCACCAAGATAATTAATTAGGTCCCACGGAAGTATGGCACCCACAACAAATACCGTTCCGGGCCAACTGGTTATGATTAGGAATCGGCACCACTCAAGCTTATATTAGTGCACCTCTCTTACTTTCAAGGCAAGCAGCAAGCAAGAAATCCGCCCATTATTCAGATCAGAGTTTCAGCTGCAATTCTTACATAATTACATTGCCTGTACTCCACAAAGCTATAGATATTCACATGGCGACAGACCGACCATGTTCGAATTCCACAAGCCTAAGCCTAAACATATCGATAAACCCTTTTATGCGCAGCATATAGTATAAGAACATTCAAAGATTCATAACGAACCGAACCAACACAGGAGCATATATATATATATATATATATATATATGATGATACATATCCACTCCATTTTTGCTGGGCTGTGAGGAGATGCTCTGAAATATCACATCTAACGACTCATCAGCCATCTCGAGCTACGACGACACAGGCTTCATCAATCAGGCAGGGCAGTCAAGTGCCTGGCTCTTCCTGAGATTCCAGTGGAGGCCCTCATGGATGCTCCGCAGGAAGTCGGTCGTCGAGTCCACCAGGCACGCCGTGGGCAGGGGCCATGGAGAGACGCTGCAGATGAGGGCGTCGCCTGGCCCTAGCTGAATTCTGCCCTTGCCGTCGAAGGACGCCCAGGCTTGCCCTCTGCTGTTGAACGGTACTTGCACGCGCAGAGTGACGTATTCCGGCAGTATCAGAGGCCGGAATGACAATGAATGGGGGCAGATTGGTGTGAAAAGGATCCCTGGGACCTGCATGCACAGGCAAATCGTACAACTTAAATGAGAAGTAGTAACTGAAGGGAATATGAAACGATTACAAACCAGGGAGCGACAAAAAAAGAACCATCAAAATTGTCTAATTGCTGATACATGATTCTAATCAAATTGTTGGTTGTTGATTCATCTTAATTAATGTTACCATGTACAATGGGTTTTGTGACGATTTGAATAGCTGCTCAGGCAACATTTCAGAATATATAAAATGCATCTAGTAGAAATAGTGACCCCTTAAAAACTGAACTATAATAAACAGGACAAGGTTTTTAGGCCTTTTAAAAACTGAGATCCGCCTCAACTAGTTTTAAAACATATACTTTCCCCATATCATAATATAAGGCCTATTAGTAGGCTTTGACCAAGAATTACTCCACTAATAAATGGTTTATATGATATAAAATCATAATCATCAGCGAGTATTTTAGAAATGAATCTAGTGATACCAATTTCATGTCATATAAATAACAAGTAATTCCTGGTCAAAGTCTTGTCTTAATAAAACCTACTCCCTCCGTCCCATAATATAAGAGCGTTTTTACACTAGTGTAGTGTCAAAAACGTTCTTATATTATGGGACGGAAGGAGTAATATGCATTATATTATTTAATACAGAACAAGGCAGATAATAACCTTTCCAGTGATTTAAAACAAAATACTAATGGTAAATAAAATCTGGGGAGTATATGTAGAGTTAAAGGTATACCTGTGGATGTACCATTGATCCTCCAGCTGCCAGTGAATAGGCTGTGCTTCCAGATGTTGTTGATATTATTAGCCCATCTCCTTGTACGCATGTAACAAAAGAACTATCACAATAGCATTCTAAGTAGGTAAGGTAAGATGACATTCCTCGGTCAATTGTAACTTCATTAAGCACTAGAATCGGTTCCCCGGTCTCAACTTCATCTTTAGCTGCATCACGGATTACATGGCACTGCAGGCGGCTCCTCAGTGTGATGGTAAATGGTCTTTTCAGCACATTCCCCAAGCATTCACGATACTGCTCGCTTGCTAACCTTAAGTCAAGGACAAACTATATAGATGGTGGGTTGAGCACAGAGCATAAAGCTCCACCGAGGTAAAAAAAAAAGTTGTATTACTAATATAGTATAAGATCACTGTTAGTCTGGTACAAAATATGTAAGCACCTCTGGTATAGAGATCGTATGAGATTGTGACACATATAGTGAAGTATGGATGTTAAATCTCTGAGACCAAACATTGCAATCTGCTATGGCCAGTTGCAGATGGAATCAAACATGCCATGGATCTGCTGCAGAGTTGAAAAGGCAGAAGTGCAATATCCAAATTTTAACGATGTAATAACAAAAATAAACAGCAGTGCAGTTTAGCAACATGGTTAGCAAGCACTCATAACAAAAATAACACTGATGATTAAGGATACGGAAGGGAGTCATGAAGCCCAATGATCCAAGAGAGAATGCAACAACTGGGGGAACTGGCCCTTTGAACAATGATGCAGCCTGTTTACAGATGTTGTCATGTTAAAGAGCTCCCTAGCTTAAACTGATTATAAAAACAAGCCATAAATACTGAAAATTATGGAGAACAAACCAGGACAGAATTTGTTTCAACATAACACAGCCAACATTTAGGTTATCGAGCAATTCAATAGTAGGACATTGCTCAGCTTATACTACCAACCGTAGTAGCTGCTAGATTGGAGTAGGTTAGAGTAGGTATCTCTTACTCCTGTGGTGTAGAGTAGGTCTTCTCTTGGTTTTGGTTTTGGCTTTGTCTGTTTTTGGTTTGGTCATCCCCACAGTTGGTAATTTGTACTTTGCGCTCGCCATTCTTTTTCTAATACAATATGAGTTCGAGAAAATAGCTAGGTTAGAGAAGTATCCATGTGATTAGAAATGTATTGAAGAACTCAGTGCTATTGCTCGTAGAACTAGACCTGGCTCACTATCGATAATCCCTGAGGGTTTATTGTAGCCACAAATCAATCAGCCGCCGCATCTTGCATTGACAATAGAAGAGTGGACGAACCACTCTCCAATGTGCTGTTAACTAAGTGAGCACACTTCAACATCTTGCACTCTAGCGGTCTAGCCATGCTTAATAGCATTGATACTTTCCTCTAAGTTGCTCTTACTCAACTTATTCAGTCATCTATCTACAAGTCTCTTCCATCCAAATAGCTTGTATTTTTTATGTACATCTGATAGTTACTCAGTTTCCTTCCAAGGTATATGTAATTGTTTTTTTTTATTTTACATTAACAGAACCTGGAAAAAAACTGTTTGACCTATTCTAATCATTTGGTTGTCCTTATTGCGAGCTGACACTTGCATAGTAAATTCCTATGCACAAAGGAACTAGGCGCACTAATAACACAAAATGTTGTGTTATAAGACTGCTAGTATATTTCATTGAAGGCTGAGCTAAACAAAATGTTGTCTGTGCTCTGTCAAACTAACCACACAACATCCATATTCAATAAACTGTCACAATAATTGTGCTGCATACCCATAGAACAGTTCCATCACCGCCGAGAGTTACAATGAGGTCAACCTTCGTGTGTAATGTCTTCATTTCCTGATCTATCAGATATTTCTGATTAGTTGAGCACTATATGGAAAAGGTTATATGTGACTAAAAGTAGTACAATCAGTGATAGCTTAAAATCATCTATAAGAAAATACAGAAGAACGTTACTGGAAATAATTCATCAATGGAGAAGGAAATGCTTAGTAAAAGATGACCCTCAAGCATTAACAGGAAGTTAGTAACAATTATAGAAAATATAACAACTATTGAGACATGAGAGCAGTTCGTTCTTGGTAGTCTTGGCAGAGGAAACATGTTATCTCACACAAAAACAACATCAGCAAATTTGTGTACTGATGGTAAAGAATAACTGCTCGAGGTAACTATAGACCCCCATACCACTGTCACTTGTTAAAATCACGAGAGGAATTTAGGTGCTTGAGTGTTCGACAATGAGATTGTACAGGAGTACTCCCAAAAGAAACCATGGATGGAGCAGGAATTCAGAATATTACTTGAAAATCCACTTGCATGCTCTGTAACAGTGTAACTCTGAGGTGCATAAGTCCTTCATGTAATTGCTAAATAGCAACATAGCATTTTTCATTCTTCTAATCAACAGCCATAACAATTATTCACATATCAGGTTATAGATATTTTAAAAATAAAATACATCCAGACATTAAAATTACAGCAAATATCCCTATATTCCAAAAGTACAGTCGGAAGCAATGTGGAGAAATGAAATACAATACAATCAAAATCTCTTACCATTATCCCATGTCTGAATAAAGTTAAAGTAAGAATCTTCAATCAGTAGTTCCTTGCTAACTCGTGGTTCTACAAAGATGTTTATATTATTATGTTCTTTAAGCCATCTGCAAGAAAAACACAGAACACTTAGGACATGTGGGCAAATATGTTTGGAGATACAGTTCGACAAGACATTAAGCAGGAGATAATAAGTTCTAGCAAAAATATACTGTTGCGTGGAGTACCAGATAATTGATATTAGTAAAATTCTCTCAGGATAGGCAGCAAAGAAACATACCTAACCATTTCGGAACAGAGAGCATGCACGGAGTTGGAATTAGGTTTAGTCACAAAAAGAACTGTTTGTGGAGGGGAATCCCATTTCAGAAAAATCTGCAAGGACAGTATTTGTTGACATGAAAAAAGATGCAGCAGCTATGAGATTATTTCGAATTCTCAAACAATCATTGCAGATGAGTGGAAACAAATAAGATATTCTGTTCAAAATGGATCAAACTGAGCATAAAAGAGCTACCTGTTTATTGCTGCGTTCTGCTGTTGTAATATCCCCTTTTTCGAAGGACACAAAATCATGCTTGTGCTGACCGTTCTTATCCCCATTGCTACCCCACGAAAGTCTAAATGGTACCTGCAAAGATAAGTAAAAGGTGCTTTTAGAAACAAAAAAAGGACAAGTCGAATTGACTGGAAAAAAGACTATTTCTTCCAACTGTGATAAAACATGAAAAGTGTTCCTGTTATTTGTGTATCACAAGCAAAATGTCATAGACAACTGCTTGTGCTTTTCAGGGAGATTCTTCACTAATAGATATAGCAAATCAAAAATAAATAAAAAATAGTGCAAGTTCAATGGTGCATATTTAATGTGCAAAAAGTTCTTTTCACATATAAGTTTTTATTGGCTTCCTTTTGTTAATCTGGGTGACAACAAGTATTTAGAGGCAGCCAAGCAGCATCAGATGAAGAACAGCTGGATATGAGTTGATTTTAGCATCAAACCACATTACGAAGAAAACACATTAGTATGGTCATATAAACCAACAGCTGCAAACAGACGTATGTGAGGGTATATCCTTGCCCAAAGCCCAAAGGATACCTTTCTTCCAACAATCCTGTCATCTGATTTACGGTTAGGTCCAGGACACTGGTCCTGGAGAATTTGACGTGAGCAGATCCCATGGTTTCCGCAACAGCCTGTTTCATCAGCCGAGGCAGTCTCCAGTGTCAGTTTACTAGCCAAATGCTCTAGCTTGTCCTTGACACAGTTGCTGCAGCCTGCAAATGTTACGGTTTAGTATGAATTTTCTTGACAAAATCAGGTGCATGATAAGATAAAGTAGTCAGTTTGTTAACTTGTTGGACTACATTCGTTATGTATCTGGAATCATGTTATTTGCGTAGTTTCGATACTGATGTGCATGGATAATTAAAAGTACGTTTACATTCTTTTTTTAGAAAGTTCATTAATATTCCACGCACGGAAGGTACAACTTCAGTACAATGGATCCTTCTTTCGTTGACTGATTTGAACTGCTAAGACAATGGAGGCTGATCTAATAATATATCATTATTAAAAATAATAATGTATCATGTAGCGAAATACGACACAAAGATGTTTTGCAGTATTATGTGATAGCTACCATGAACTAGTAAAACTCAAAAATCCAATTGTGTACCTTTAATTACATGCGTGTGTGCCTTGGCTGCCTTCTCTGCTTCATACTTGCGCTTCCACTCGGCTGCCTCTGCTTGAGCAGCAGCTTTCCCTTCCGCAACTTGTCGCAGTGCTTTTCCAACAGCTTCAATTGCAAAGTGTATGTACATTAAACACATGTGTGCAGACACACGTAAGTTTTAGACAGCAGAGTGACAGACTTCAGATGATGTCAAGTATTTGTATTATTACTTCTCATGGCCTCTGCAAACTCATGAAGGTGCGCGTCAGTTGACTCGATAGGAGGAAGAAATGCATAGGTCGCCTCCTCTGATTCCTTGGAACTAACTGTGGTGACGGACCCATTCTCAGCTTGATGTGAGGCAGCTACACTAAGGTTTATTCTCTCATGACAGGTCTGTAATAAAATAAACCTCATTAAGATAATATGAAATCTGACAAGGATAACAGGGTTAACAAGCTTTCCAGCATCAAACAGACCACTCAAAGGAACAGATATAGTACAGGCCAACTACTGCTGGTAGACATTTTATAAACTCTAGAGTATGCCATGTATTAACAGCAGCGATAGACTTAAAAAAACGAAATCACGGGTTGTTTCAATGACTTTAAAGTCTTAGTTTGCATCATATAGTCAGGCATGGTTCGTGAAAATCCTAGTATAGTCAGATATTATAGAAAATTCAGAAGATTTGAAGCAAACTGAGAGGACATGTTTAGTGGTGCATCTAGCAGTAGTTGTGAAGCTGGTAAGGCACCAAACTGTATCGCCTCTACACAACATACATCATCCAAGGTTTTCAGTACTATTTTGGTCTCAAAATGTGCATCAGTCACTATGTGACAAACAAGTCAATGCCCAACAGGACAGCACCACGTATTCTTCTCCCGCGTGTCAAAGATGAGTATTCTATGTGCTTTTGTCAACCCATAGAAAAAATAAGACAGAAGTTAATGATATAATATGTTCAAATACCACAAAGGTGGAACACTTGGGAAAACAAGTGCAAGTTGATCGACAACAACTGAGGCAAGATATATGATCTCAAAGAGATGGCCACTAGAAGTTGATATTAGAAACCGTATTGCAACTCTACAAGAATGGAGTATTTATATACCTACTGTGATCAGTCAATGTTTTTGGACATGATGCACATAGAACAGGGCAGCCTAATAATACTAAAATAATGGGGATGAGCTGAACTGAGTCGCACACAGTTGATGCTTAATCATCCTCTTCAGGGAAGTCTAAGACTACAGGATCAGCAACACGGCATCGCATAATAGGGGCATTTCACGGGCACTCCTGAACTAAATACTCTGCAATGCGCAAATCAAACAGAAATACACACCGAAATTCAGCCGCGCTCAGGCCCCTTCGGCCTTCCGCCGTGGCCCAGAACGGCGCAAACCAAAATTCCGAGCACCATTGGCGTCAGGAGCGCACGAATCGCCCACATTAGCCATAAGGATCCAAAGCAACTGAGCCCTCCGCCCAGGTTCACCCCTCGAAATTTCCCTAAAGTCCGGGTGATCCAACGGCAGAAACCTACCCTCTAAAAGAGAAGTATAAATTCAGAGGAAGCCTCACGAGGCGTGCGTGTACCTTCAGTGCGGCCTCGTCGGCGGACATGGCTGCGCGCGCGATCCGGCAGCTTCCCGCCGCGCCGTTCCCCCCTTCGCCGATAGGGCCGTTCAGGTGGGGAGATGAGCTGTGGAGTTTCCGCCTGCCCTCCGTGTTCGGTTATTAATGGCTTGTGCGAGGCCCGGGCGCTGTGAGCTGTGACGGCTGGAAAGGGCGACGGGCTGACGGGTGGGGCCGGGGCTTCAGTGGGATCCTGGAGTCTGTGCGAGGCACGATTCTGGTGGGCCCTTCGACCCACGGCACCGACGGCAGTGACTACCTACTACAACGAGAAAGGTAGGACACAGCGTGCACGGGCCTCCTACTTCCGCCTCCTGTTACACGAGCACCCCAGGCCAGGACGGGGCTCGCCTGCTTTCATCCCGTGCTTCATTCGCGCTCACTCGTCATTTATTTTACATCAAAATAGTATGTAGTTTATTTTCGTCCAAAATTTTTTTGTACAAAAAAATCCGATATCGCGTGGGCGCGGTTCAGATCTATTGGCGGCCAGTTTGAACGAGTCGTTCGGAGCAGGAGACACTACAAGACGAAAGAAAACATTCGGACAAGCTTCCATATACCCCGAACGCCATAAGCCTAGCCCGTGCAAAACCTCAAAAATTCGCTACATCCAACGCGGCTACTCACTGACGCCGTCCTTCAAACCCTCGCTAGATCCAACTCTCCCTCGCCTACCCTCTCCACCCCCGATCCTCTCCATTGTTCCCCTTCCCCTTCATCCATTGCTCTCCATGGAAGTTGCCATGGCAAGATCTACCGAACAGTAGTCGAAATTGGAGCTAATTGAAGTGTAATCAGGTTATTTTTGCGCACCCATCTTGTCCCCGTCTCTGACCTTGCAAATGTTGCCACGTGGGTGGTACTGTAAGTGACAAGAAAAACCTAAAGCCTGGATTTCATGTAAATCTTGGCATGAACAAATTATGATGTATTATGTGTTATGGTTCTTGCCACGTGTGTGGTGTTGTTCTTGTCATGTGTAGATCAGTTTGCAAGAATAATATGTGTGGGAGTTTGTTTGATGGGAGGGTTTGTGAAGGTGAATTTGAAAATAAAAAATAGAGCAAGGAAAAAAGGTTGACATCCCCTATTTTTGCCATGTCTATGATATGGTTCTTGCCATGTAATTCCTACTAATAATGATGTATGCAGTTCTGTTTTGTATTTGAAGATATAGGGGGGGGGCTAGTTTAGCCGGGGCCTGGACGTAATTGCCATGTATGTTTGAAGAAAATTGCCAACCTAATTGACATGATGTCGTCATGTGTTGACACAAAGTAGATTATTTATATAGAAAAAAAAGAATATGTGAATTTGAATGGCTAAAAAATCTACATAGATGCCAGGAAAAACTACAATGTCACCCAAGAATTGCCATGTGTCTATGAATTCGAAAATGAAAGGTGAAAATGAAAAGAAGTTGTCGTCCCCTGTTATTGCCATGTATACTGAAATGATTCTTGCCATCTGTATCATACTATTATTGCCATGTGCATGTCTGTTTTGCATTCTATGTATGAGGGACCTATTTCAGGCCGCATGAACCATAATTGCCATGCTACATGTCCCTGTTGCAATGGCCTAAAAATGGTTTGATGTTTTATTTGGGCATAGAGTTAAAAAAAAGGAGCAAGGATGAATACAAATCGATGGGGGAATCCCTGGTTCTACGACTCTCTACAAGCACCATCGTGGAGTGCACAAGATTATGAGGAGCTAAACTCAACTGGACCTTTGCTGCCACTTCTGCACTAGTACTTGGACATAGGTATAGGCTACATACCAGAATCAAAAAACAAAAAAACTTGCACACAAATGTAAAAATGTTTGAATGGTTAAAGAATGCAGGGGGGTCGATGCCACAACTACCAGGTGTGACTGGCCCAAAGAACAAGGTGAGCCTAGCAATCCTACACATCCAAGGTACCAACATCAGTTATCGAAGGCATTTTATGGCGAGTTTGAAAATTTTAGAAAAAAATACACGTGCTACGTATAAAATGTTTTGCACTGACAAACTTACGGTAAATCCAGGGATAGGAGCTGGTGCTTTGCAAAGGACGGTGATGGGAGTAAGGCCTACAACCTCTTACTCTGGTGAGCATTTTGGATAAGATATGGACATGTTTTGTATGTTGCATTTGACATGCTGGTTGAAAATGTTGTTGTTGAAAAATATCGTAAGAAAGTACAAAAAGTTGTGACTAATGAAAATCGAAGAAGATTAATTGTTTGAAGTTGCCAAATGATAATGAATGATTTGAGAAGTAAATGAAAGAGGTTAAAATAGAATTTGCTATGTGGTTTGTCTAGTATTTGCCATGTGTGGTTGATGTAAAATGCCATAACAAAAAAGGAAAGTGGAGGAAAACAATTTCAAAGTACTATGTAATGTTTCCACTTGTTTTCCAAAGTAATTGCCATGATGTGATGCATGATGTTACCATGATTTTAATTTAAAAAATAAACGTTGCCATATTGCAAATTTGTAGTGATGAATTGTTTTAAAAGATAAGTAAGAATGGCTGCTGGACCTCTCCCCCCTAGGTGGATTTGCATTGATGTTGCCATGTGGTTTGTCTAGTAAATGAAAGGTGTTAAAAAACAGAATTTTCCATGTGGTTTGTCTAGTATTTGCCATGTATGGTTGATGTAAATTGCCATAACAGAAAAAGGAAACAGGAGGAAAACAATTCCAAAAGGTTTTATGTAATGTTGCCACTTGTTTTCCACATCAACTGTCATGATGTGATGCATGATGTTACCATGATTTTAATTTAAAAATAAACTTTGCCATGATATTGCAAAATTGTAGTGGAAAAATGTGATTGTAACTTATGACAACTGCATGATCGGGCTTAGTTAATCAGCGGACATTGGGTGCAACACCGTCTCACATCATATGCCGATAAGCCAACCTGAAAATATGGTTCTGGGTGGGACATGTAGAGTTAGGTCACTTGACAAGAATAAAAAATGGTATAATATTGTGCAATTCTAAAAGAGAGGGCATGTATAATGAAAAAATGCCATCTCATTTTAGTACTAGTTGCCATGCTTTAAATGTAGTTTGAAGCATGAAAAGTGATGTATTTTGTAGTGTTATAGGATTGTTTTATTTTTTATGCCACAGTAAAAACTGCCATGACAATTTTTGTAGTTGTTACCATGTCACTGGATCACTGAATGTTTGATGAATGATGTGTACATGAAAAAATGATGTGCCTTCTACTTCAAATCAAGACACGAGGATTGTGTGGGCTACTTCAAAATCGCACAAACACCATCAGTAAAGTTTCTAAGCTCCCTAGAAATTGAGGGATGTGAGCGACTCCGTACTCGAATTGCCTTTCCATCGCTTCGTTACTCCCGTGTCTGTCGGCTTTCGTGCCCGATCGGTCCAGTTCTGCTCGATGCTAGGTCGATACATCCCCTCGGACCCTTTAGCCCAGCGAGGCCCAAAGTGCGGCAAAGATTCCGCGCGAGGTGAGAGGGCTCCTTGGGAGCTCTTTTGCATGTTGGACCCCATATGTCAAACGGGAGGAGCGAAGTCTCTGGGCTAGGCCTAGACGGTTGGACTCCTCGTGTCGTTCACGTGTGACTTTGTGTCTTCGTGTCGATTTCGCTGCCCTGCACGCGTGGAAAGATAATGAAAAGGCGGTTTGGAAAAGCGAGGCAACTACAACTGCGAGCTCCCAAAAATCCAGCGAGTCCACATTTGACGAAGGAAATCAGGTGCTGCCCCGGCCTCTTCGCCGCCGGTGTAGCACCACGATCGCTCTTCCGACTCCTTGCCGACGCAATACGGGGAGGAGGCGCGTGGGGAGAGATCCCTGACTTCGTTGTGTTGGCGGTCACTGGCGGGGCAAGATGAGCTCCCCAATTCTCCGTCTAATCCTCTCCTGCTCGCCAGGGTTTCCTCATGGTCGCTCCATCTCCTGCACCATCTCCTCCCCCATCGAATCATAGCACAGCTCCCTAAGGGCCGAGATTCACACCCCTGCATCTATGAGTGCTCAAGGAGACGCACCTCGCCGCCATCGAGGCCACCACTGCCACCTGCGAGTGCAATGACGAGGAGGATCTCCTGGTGGAGTTTGGCAGCAGGGGGGAGCCGACGGGAGGAGATGTCACAGAGCCGGCGCGTCTGCTGACGCACTTCATTGCTGATTCATGCGACATGCAGGTTAGGTCACTGTACGAGTATGTCTCTTAGGTCGAAGTTATATTTGAAAGGAAATAGTTTTCGTGCACGCCGTTATTCATCTAAAAAGCATCCGGACAATTGGGAATATGCTCAATGTGTACTATGGTCTTATCTCTTATGTAGGTTTGAAGGACAAAGTCTCGATGTTGTGGCCAAACAAAGCCTGATATGTAAAGTTGAAGCCAACAGGTTGGTTTGATAAATATGTTTAGTTCTACCAAATGTAATAACAACAAGTGTTTAAACTTACAACAAGCATTTTTTCAGTCTTAAATAAATTCGTGTTTTGAAGCTTTTTCGTTTCTTTTTTTGGACGAACAGGGTGGAGCTCCCAGGATCCATTATAATTTCCATTTATTTACAAGGTTCAAGAAAAGAAACATGGCAATATGGCCCCCGACAGCGTCTTTGTTGTTGTTTCCCTTGATCAAAATGTTCTCCTCCATGATACCTCCTCGACCAACAACAAGGTTGATCCAGTCTGCTTCTGGGTTCTATCCCAGATTACAGACTTATTTTGTGTGCTTTTTGGAATCAGATTCACGGTCCTTAACAACACTTCTTCTAATTCAGGATGTTCAGGTGAGCACCAAGCAACCGGGATGTAACATACAAGTGACAGTGGGCAGGTAGATGACCTCTGCATTATTTATGTTTACCTTATTCTGTAGTCCAAACGTCTTCCAACTAAGGAACTAAAATCAGATCAACGTCACAATGGCTTCTCTCACAGCTCCTGAATCCAGAAGATGTAGCATGCGTGGGATGAATCAATAATAATCATTAATCAGTATGCTTTGACCGCAGCAATTTCAACCAGATGATGCTCATAATTGCAGGTCAAAACTAAGTGGAGGAGAAAGTAAGTAGAAGAAAAATTACATGAAGCATTCTTGCATTTCAATTGTGTGCAATATACTGTTCTATTTGCTTGTGCTGGATGACATTCAATTTTTCATGCGACATTGTTTGGCCCGTTAAAATCCTCCACTAATTGAAATGCAATTTATTGAGTGGTCAAGTATCCCTATATATAGTTTTAGATGTTCTGTTTAGGCTTTAGCTATTGTCCTATTATCGAAAAAGGATTTCGCCCCGCTTTACAATAAAGCAAACTGCCAAGAGCACACATACAAGCACTAGTCCAGAACACACACACCCACGTCTTCTCACAGGAAGAAGTACAAAGGTTTTGATAAGGGCACAGCTCAACAAGGCCAAACAAAAAGGAAAAACAAGGGAAGCCGGAGACAGAGACCAAGGTCGGCGCCTAATCTGGTTCCGGCGGTGGCGGAGGGGGCGGCGGCGACAAACGAACGGCCATCAAGCGGAGGTCGGCGATGAAGGCGGAGATGGCGTCCCGGTCCGAAGGGCGGCTAAGCGGTCGCCAGAGCTGCAAGTAACCAGACAGCTTGAAGAGATCATCAGTGGCCCATCGAAGAGGAATGCGCTGGATCACAAGTTTATTGCGGATCGTACGGAGGTTCCGAGCTAGAGCCCCAATCTCAAGCCACCTAATGTGGCCAGAGGGCAAGGAGGAGTTCTGGAGTTCGGCGAATAGGTCGGGGAAGTTGGTGTGACACCAATTGCCACCAACCACCTCTCTAAAGCAGCTCCACAGAAACTGAGCAGGCACACAAGAGAAGAAGATGTGATTCGAGTCTTCGGGAACATCGCGGAGCGGGCAGAGGCCAGTCCCAAGGCCATTTCGCTTGCGAACCTCCACCCCAGAAGGGATCCGTCCACGAATCCATTGCCACATGAAGATCCGGATCTTCAGGGGCAAGCGGATGGACCACACCGCCGGGAGGGGGGCGATGGAGGGGCAATGTCCTGGTAGAGGGACTTGGCGGAGAATTGGCCAGACGGTTCAAGACGCCACCTAACCTAGTCCGGGCCCGCATCTACTACCGGTTCGTGGAGAGTGACGCAATCTAGCAACTCACGCCAGGCGGCGGACTCCGGAGGACCGAACGGCCTTCGAAAGGCGAGGCACCCTAAGTCAATAAGGGCCCTCTCTACAGAAATGGAAGGGTCAACGGCGATGGAGAAGAGGGCGGGGAAACGCGCCATGAAGGGGGAGTCTCCGTCCCACCGGTCGAACCAGAACAAGGTCGTAGCACCCGATCCAACCGAGATAGAGGTCCCAATGCGGAGGACCGGGAGAAGTTGGATTATTGACTGCCAGAACTGGGAACCGCCGGAGTGCTGACAGAAAGCAAGGGGTTGACCACGCAGGTACTTGTTCCGGATGATGTCTAACCAGAGGCCGCCATGCCCTTGCGAAATGCGCCAGAGCCAGGGGGATAAGAGGGCAATATTCATGCGCTTAGAGCACATGATACCGAGTTCGCCTTGATCCCGCGGTTTGCATATGTCAGGCCAGCTAACCATATGGTATTTCTGCTTATTATTGTCGCATGCCCAGTAGAAACGAGACTGGACTTTGGCGATCTCATGGTGCAGGGTCTCGTGAAGACTGTAGAAGCTCATGAAGAACAAGAGGAGGCTGGAGAGGGAGGAGTTGATGAGGATCGTCCGGGCCGCCTTCGAAAGCCACCTACCCTGCCAGGGCTCTATGCGCGTTTGCAGGTTGGCCACAGTCAGACGCAAGTCAGCGACGGTGAGCCTAGAGTCACTAATGGGCGTTCCCAAGTAAGTCATGGGAAAGGAGCCCAGGCGGCAGTTAAGATGGTTGGCAATGCTCAGACGTTCCTCTGAAGAGTAGCCCGTCACCATCACATCACTCTTGTCGAAATTGATCTTGAGGCCTGACATTTGTTGAAAGCGAAGGAGGAGGAACTTAAGATTAGAGATGTCCGTCTCCGAGCCTTCGACCATGATGATGGTGTCGTCGGCATACTGGAGAAGGGAGATCCCGGTGCCACCGGTTAGGTGGGGAGTGATCTCGCGAATATGTCCCGCAGCCTTAGCCTTGTCCAGGATGGCGACAAGCGCATCAACCACCATGTTAAACAGGAATGGGGAGAAGGGATCGCCTTGTTGAACCCCACATAGGGTGGGGAAGTAAGGGCCAATCTCCCCATTGATGTTCACGGCAGTGTGGCCGCAAGACATCATCTACATCACTCGGGTGATCCAGCGGTCGTTGAAGCCCTTCCGGAGAAAAACTTCCCAAAGGAAGGGCCAACTGGCAGTATCATACGCCTTATGGAAATCAATCTTAAGGAGGACCGCCCTGAGGTGTTTAGACCGGACCTCATGGAGGACCAGCACCCCGTCTAGAATATACCGCCCTTGGATGAAGGCGGTCTGGTTAGCGTGGGTAATGTGGTCAGCGAGCATGGTCACCCTGAAGGAAATATTCCCTAGAGGCCATAATAAAGTTATTATTTATTTCCTTATTTCATGATAAATGTTTATTATTCATGCTAGAATTGTATTAACCGGAAACATAATACATGTGTGAATACATAGACAAGCATAGTGTCACTAGTATGCCTCTACTTGGCTAGCTCATTGATCAAAGATGGTTAAGTTTACTAACCATAGACATGAGTTGTTATTTGATCAATGGGATCACATCATTAGGAGAATGATGTGATTGACTTGACCCATTCCGTTAGCTTAGCACTTGATCGTTTGTTTATTGCTATTGCTTTCTTCATGACTTATACATGTTCTTATGACTATGAGATTATGCAACTCCCGAATACCAGAGGAACACTTTGTGTGCTACCAAACGTCACAACGTAACTGAGTGATTATAAAGGTGCTCTACAGGTGTCTCCGATGGTACTTGTTGAGTTGGCATAGATCAAGATTAGGATTTGTCACTCCGATTGTCGGAGAGGTATCTCTGGGCCCTCTCGGTAATACACATCACTATAAGCCTTGCAAGCATAATAACTAATGAGTTAGTTATGGGATGATGTATTATGGAATGAGTAAAGAGACTTGCCGGTAACGAGATTGAACTAGGTATTGGATACCGACGATCGAATCTCGGGCAAGTAACATACCGATGACAAAGAGAACAACGTATAGCGTTGTGCGGTTTGATCGATAAAGATCTTCGTAGAATATGTAGGAACCAATATGAGCATCCAGGCTCCGCTATTGGTTATTGACCGGAGACGTGTCTCGGTCATGTCTACATAGTTCTCGAACCCGTAGGGTCCGCACGCTTAAAGTTCTGTGACGATCGATTTTATGAGTTTATATGTTTTGATTTACCAAAGGTAGTTCGGAATCCCGGATGTGATCACGGACATGACGAGGAGTCTCGAAATGGTCGAGACATAAAGATTGATATATTGGAAGCCTACATTTGGACATCGGAATAGTTCCGGGTGAAATCGGGATTTTACCGGAGTACCGGAGGGGTTACCGGAACCCCTCGGGGACTAATGGGACTTGTTGGGCCATAAGGGAAAGATAGAGGGGCCAGCCTAGGGCAGGCAACACGCCCCCTTCCCCCTGTTCGAATTGGACTAGGAGAAGGGGGGCGGCGCCCCCCCCCTTTCCTTCTCTTTCTCTCCCTGCCTTTCCCCCTCCTAGTAGGAGTAGGAAAGGGAGGAATCCTACTCCTACTAGGAGGAGGATTCCTCCTCCTAGGTGTGCCAACAAGGGCCGACCGGCCTCCCCCTTGTTCCTTTATATATAGGGGCAGGGGGGCACCTCTAGACACACAAGTTGATCTCAAAGATCTCTCCCAGCCATGTGCGGTGCCCCCCTCCACCATAATCCACCTCGGTCATACTGTAGCAGTGTTTAGGCGAAGCCCTGCTGTGGTAGTTTCATCAACATTGTCACCACGCCGTCGTGCTGACGAAACTCTTCCCGAGCTCTACTGGATCATGAGTTCGCGGGACGTCACCGAGCTGAACGTGTCCTGAACGCGGAGGTGCCATACGTTCGGTACTGAGGATTGGTCGATCATGAAGACGTACGACTACATCAACTCATAATGCTCCCGCTTAACGGTCTACGAGGGTACGTGGATGACACTCTCCCCTCTCGTTGCTATGCATCACCATGATCCTGCGTGTGCGTAGGAAAATTTTGAAATTACTACGTTCCCCAACACACCCTATTGGCGTACCCTTTAGCCAGGATCCAGAAGATCACGTTGATAACCGTGATCGGTCGGAACTGGCGGATGTCGGAAGCCCCAGACACTTTGGGGATGAGCGAGACGATCCCATAGTTGAGGCACCCAAGGTCGATGGAGCTAACATAGAACTCATCAAAGATGGCCATGATCTCGGGCTTAATCACATTCCAGAAGGACTGGAAGAACTTGACCGGAAGGCCATCCGGACCAGGGGCCGAGGTAGGGTTCATGCCACTAATGGCAGCCCAAACCTCACCCTAAGAGAACGGGGTCGTGAGGGCCTCGTTCTCCGCGGCGGAAACAAGCTGGTTGCCAGTCCAGCAATTGAGGGCTAGAGATAGTCCGCTCCTAGGAGCGGAGGAGAATAAGGCCCGGTAGAACCCGTCGACGTGGGCTCTAATGTCACCCGGGGACTAAAGGAGGGTATCTCCATCCCAGAGGAGTGGGATGGTGTTGTGTCTACGGCGGCCATTGATGCGTCTCCGTCGTATCTACTTTTCCAAACACTTTTGCCCTTGTTTTGGACTCTAACTTGTATGATTTGAATGGAACTAACCCGGACTGACGCTGTTTTCAGCAGAATTATCATGGTGTTGTTTTATGTGCAGAAAACAAATATTCTCGGAATGACCTGAAACTCCACGGAACATCTTAGAAAAAACAATAGAAAATCCTCGCCAAAGATAAAGACCAGGGGGCCCACACCCTTCTCACGAGGGTGGAGGGCGCCCCCCTAGGGCGCGCCCCCCTACCTCGTGGGCCCCCTAGATGCCCTCCGACGCCAACTCCAACTCTATATATTTGCTTTTGGAGAGAAAAAAAATCAGAGAGAAGAAATCATCGTGTTTTACAATACGGAGCCGCCGCCAAGCCCTAAAACCTCTCGGGAGGGATGATCTGGAGTCCGTTCGGGGCTCCGGAGAGGGGGATTCATCGCCATCGTCATCATCAACCATCCTCTATCACCAATTTCATGATGCTCACCGCCGTGCGTGAGTAATTCCATTGTAGGCTTGCTGGACGGTGATGGGTTGGATGAGATTTATCATGTAATCGAGTTAGTTTTGTTAGGGTTTGATCCCTAGTATCCATTATGTTCTGAGATTGATGTTGCTATGACTTTGCTATGCTCAATGCTTGTCACTAGGGCCCAAGTGCCATGATTTCAGATCTGAACCTATTATGTTTTCATGAATATATGTGAGTTCTTGATCCTATCTTGCAAGTCTATAGTCACCTACTATGTGTTATGATCTGGCAACCCCGAATTGACAATAATCGGGACCACTCCCGGTGATGACCATAGTTTGAGGAGTTCATGTATTATGCTTTGTTTCGGTTATCTATTAAAAGGAGGCCTTAATATCCCTTAGTTTCCAATAGGACCCCGCTGCCACGGGAGGGTAGGACAAAAGATGTCATGCAAGTTCTTTTCCATAAGGACGTATGACTATATACGGAATACATGCCTACATTACATTGATGAATTGGAGCTAGTTCTGTGTCACTCTATGTTATGACTGTTACATGATAAACCGCATCCGACATAATTATTCATCACTGATCCAGTGCCTACGAGTTTTCCATATACTGGTTCTCGCTTATTTACTTTTCCGCTGCTACTGTTACAATCACTATAAAATACCAAAAACATTACTTTTGCTGTCTTTACTTTTGTTGCTGCTACTACCACTATCATATTATTTTGCTACTAAACACTTTGCTGCAGATACTAAGTTTCCAGGTGTGGTTGAATGTAACGCCCCGAGACCGATGTGCCAAGTGTCCTTCAGTTATTCGCTGTTGTTGCCTTGTCATTGCTTGCGTGTCATGCATTGCATATCATGTCATCATGTGCATTTCATTTGCATACATGTTCGTCTCATGCATCCGAGCATTTTCCCCGTTGTCCGTTTTGCATTCCGGCGTTCCTATCTCCTCCGGTGGTCCTTTCTACCTTCTTTTCATGTGTGGGGGTTAAACATTTCCGGATTGGACCGAGACTTGTCAAGTGGCCTTGTTTTACTACCGGTAGATCGCCTGTCAAGTTTCGTACCATTTGGACTTCGTTTGATACTCCAACGGTTAACCGAGGGACCGAGAAGGCCTCGTGTGTGTTGCAGCCCAACACCCCTCCAATTTGGCCCAAAACCCACCAAAACCCTCTCCATCATCTACAGCGTTCGATCACGATCGCGTGGCCGAAAACCGCACCTCATTTGGACTCTCCTAGCTCCCTCTACCTATAAATATGTGCATCTCCCCCGAAATCCGGGTCTAAACCTAGATCCACTCCTCTTCCGCGCGTCCGGATACATCTGTGCCGCGCCGAACATGTTCGCCGCTCCCCTCCACATCGCCCCGGCCAATCGCGGGCTGCCACATCAGCATCGTCGCCGGCCGCACCAACGAGAGGCTGCCACCTCACCTCCCTCCGCCGCCGCGGCCCGCGGAGCCCATCCGGGGCCCGCGCGGGCCCAGGTCCGCCGCCGCCCGCGCGCCAGGAGGCCCCGCATTGCCGAATCTTCGCCGCCGCCTTCGCGCCGTCGCCGGCGACCAACTCCGACGACCGGAGCACGCCGTCGTGTCCTTCTCGTTGTCGCCCGCATCCGGCGTCGCTCCACACGTCCGCGCGCAACCCCCTCTTCAACCGCGCCGCTCGGCCCCGCCGTGTTCTTTGCGTCCTCCACCGGAGTGCGCCGCTCGTTGGACTTCACCGCCACCTCGCCGGAGTGCCCCGCCTCCATCTCGCTGCACCGACGCCACCTTATCGTCGCCAGGCCCCGGATCTGGCCGGAATGGGTCCGGAGTGACCGGATCCGGCCGTCCCCACATCTCCCGGCGCCGTTCCCTCACCGGCTCGCCGCCCAGCCTCGCCGGTGTCGCGCCGGAGCCGCTGCTCCCTGCCTCTCCGATCCAGGTGGGATCGGGAGGAGAACGACGAGCCCCATCGTCAGGCCCCGCATCCGGCCCGTCAGGCCAGCCGGCCTCTCTCCGCGTCTGGGCCGAAGCCCATGGGTGAGCCACCACTATTCCCTGCCTCGTGCGCGACATACTATCTTACGCCCAGTTCCAGACTTGGCGATTTTCACCAAGTCTTGAAAATTTCCAGATTCAAATGCCTATGTTCATCATGTCGTAACTTTGCATCCGTAGCTCCGTTTTGCGCGTGTAGCATATCAAAATGTTCGTCTCAGAGAGTGCATCTTTTCATCTCATTGCGTCTTTTCCTTTTGAGCTCATCTTGATGCCCGAAATGCTGTTGGAACAGAGCTATTTGAGTTAATTGTCAGATCTGCTGCATCAAATAGCTATTCGTCATTTTTGCCATGATTATTGTGTGCATGATATGCTCCTGAGCTCTACATGTGTTTTGTTATATGTTTTTCCATCTTTACAGAGGTGCTATCTATGTATTTTTGTGATATGTGTGGTGGCTAGCACAAGCTTGCAAAGTGGTGCATTCGTTAATGCTGATTTCAGGGACTTAGCAATTTCACTAAGTCCTTGATCTGTTTATATCAATATGCCATATGTTCATGTTTTTTCCTAGTGATCCGCGCCTCTTTTGAGGATGATCAGTAAGGATGATTTGTTAATATTGTAGTTATCTATCCATCCATGTCTTTGTTTGCAATTATGGAGCACCCTAGCTTGAGTCAATCGAGCTCTACTTTTGCTATTTCGTGAATCTGGGCAGATTGTCTACTTGTTGGCAATTTTGTCGAGAATGTTGTAGTTGATCCATGCATGCCATGTTATTGTTCTTGCCATGTCTAACTTGTATAATGTGTATTCTTGATGGGTGTATGCTTATATTGTCATGACATGCTCTGTAGTGAGTGCATCGAGCTCGTAAACATGCCTACTTGATATCTGATTTGCATGTTCCAGTTTTTCACCAAGTCTGAGAGTCTGATTATGTTTTTGCCATGTTCACATGCTTGCAATTGTATTTTGTGATCCCTTTTGGCTCAAGGTCACTAAGGGACTTTTGTTAATCTCTTTGAGTAGCTCCATGCCATGCCTTACTTTGCCATGTTAAGTTCCTGTAGCATATGGTTTTCATGATTCAAAGTGTGCTACCTGATCTGAAATTCCAGGCTTGTGTTAATTTCACTAAGTCTGAAACCTGTTTACCATTTTCTCTTTTTCCATGCTTGTTTGAACTTGTTAATGGATGATTTGGACGTAGCTCAGTGTTCATCTTTTGTCAACCATCATGAGTGGATCCCTGCCATGTATTTTGTTGCCATGTTTGAGTGTTGTAGCATGATTATCTTGATGCATTTAGATGGCTACTTGCTGTTTATCGTAGACCGGTGCCATATTTGTTTTGCTTGCCATTTCCAAACCGTGCATCCGATTCCGGTGATTGTTATATCGATTTCAACCGAAATCACCTCACCTTTCCAGTGGCACTCTTGGATTTCCAAGTTGAGGCCAGGTTCAATCATTCCTTTGTAAAACATGCATATGCATCGCATACCGCATCTTGCATATCATACCATGTTCCTGTGTTGTTTGTTTACTATGTTGTGTGCTTCTTTCTGGTGTTTGCTTCTTCGGGTTGGTTCCGATAATGTCGCGTTTGTGAGGACCCATTCATCTACGTCCGTTTGTCTTCTTCATGGACTCGTTCTTCTTCCTTGCGGGATTTCAGGCAAGATGACCATACCCTCGAAATCACTTCTATCTTTGCTTGCTAGTTGCTTGCTCTTTTGCTATGCCTATGCTGCGATACCTACCACTTGCTTATCATGCCTCCCATATTGTTGAACCAAGCCTCTAACCCACCTTGTCCTAGCAAACCATTGTTTGGCTATGTAACCGCTTTGCTCAGCCCCTCTTATAGCGTTGTTAGTTGTAGGTGAAGAGTGGTAGTTTGTTCCTTGTTGGAACATGGAGATGTTGTTCCTTGTTGGAACATGTTTACTTGTTGGGATATCACAATATATCTTATTTAATTAATGCATCTATATACTTGGTAAAGGGTGGAAGGCTCGGCCTTATGCCTGGTGTTTTGTTCCACTCTTGCCGCCCTAGTTTCCGTCATATCGGTGTTATGTTCCCGGATTTTGCGTTCCTTACGCGGTTGGGTAATAATGGGAACCCCTTGATAGTTCGCCTTGAATAAAACTCTTCCAGCAATGCCCAACATTGGTTTTACCATTCGCCACCTAGCCTTTTCTTTTCCCTTGGGGGTCGCGTGCCCAAGGGTCATCATTATTTTAACCCCCCCGGGCCAGTGCTCCTTTGAGTGTTGGTCCAAAACAGGGCCACTTGCAGCGCCACCTCGGGGCAACTCGAGGTTTGGTTTTAGTTGTACGTAGTGTTCATCCGGTGTGCCCTGAGAATGAGATATGTGCAGCTCCTATCAGGATTTTTCGGCACATTCGGGCGGTGTTGCTGGACTTGTTTTGTCTTTGTCGAAATGTCTTGTAACCGGGATTCTGAGTCTGATCGGGTCTTCTCGCTAGAAGGAATATCCTTCGTTGACCGTGAGAGCTTGTGATGGGCTAAGTTGGGACACCCCTGCAGGGTTTTGAACTTCCGAAAGCTGTGCCCGCGGTTATGGGCAGATAGGAATTTGTTAATGTCCGGTTGTAGAAAACCTGAAGTTGACCTTAATTAAAACACATCAACCGCGTGTGTAACTGTGATGGTCTCTTTCCGGCGGAGTCCGGGAAGTGAACACGGTGTTGGAGTTATGCTTGACGTAGGTTGCTCTAGGATCACTTCTTGATCATACTTTTATCGACCGTGCTTTGCCTTCTCTTCTCGCTCTCATTTGCGTATGTTAGCCACCATATATGCTAGTCGCTTGCTGCAGCTCCACCTCATACCTTTACCTTACCCATAAGCTTAAATAGTCTTGATTGCGAAGGTGCGAGATTGCTGAGTCCCCGTGGCTCACAATTTACTTCAAAAACCAGCTTGAAGGTGCAGATGAGTCCGTGCAGATGACGCAACCAAGCTCAGGAGGAGCTCGATGAAGATCTTGTCCTTTGTGTTGTTTCATTTTAGTTGATCAGTAGTGGAGCCCAGTTGGGGTCGATCGGGGACCGTGTCGCATTTGGGGTTCTTCTTTTATTTTGGTTCCGTAGTCGGACATTGATTGTATTTGGATGATGTAATGCTTTATTCATGTACTTGTGTAAAGTGGCGATTGTAAGCCAACTATGTATCTTTTTCCCCTATTGTATTACATGGGTTGTGTGAAGATTACCTCACTTGCGACATTGCTTTCAATGCGGTTATGCCTCTAAGTCGTGCTTCGACACGTGGGAGATATAGCCGCATCGAGGGCGTTACAAGTTGGTATCAGAGCCCTCCCCGACCTTAGGAGCCCCCACTGCTTGATCGATTTTAGCAGCCGTTGTTGAGTCTAGAAAAAAATGTTTTGAGTCATTAGGAATTATATATCGGAGAGTTTAGGAATTCTTTTTACTCCCCAGTCCCTTCATCGCTCTGGTAAGGCATCCTGACGTAGAGTTTTGACTCTTCTCTTCTCAAATTTCACTAAAAAAAATTTAGGATCACGCGGGTATCTTGGAATCGTTTCGATGAATTTGTGACGAGAACATTGTTCTTGGTGCCTCCTGTCATTTAGGGGTTGTGGCAGTGTCCCGGGGAGTTGGGCTCCAAGGTGTTGTCGTCACAATTTTATCGTTGCAGTTCTGGAACACCTGAGTTTAGTACGCCGACATCGAAAATCTCTTCTATGCAGTTGTTGGTGAGATAACCTCGACGCCACCCAGTATTGGGGCGGGAGTTCGGGAGTATTGCCATAACTCATATAACGGATGCTTTTCGAAGGTTGAGGTAGACGATTTCCGAAGGTTTTTTGGTTATGTGTTGAAGGATGGATACAGCTGGATGTAGGATTTGTTAGTTTGGGTGAGATATTATGCTTCCCTTGTATCCCCAACACCTGATTGCATAACCGGAAAGTTTCGGGAGTTTATAAGTGGGAATTCAAGTAGCTCTTAGGATATCTTTCCGACAGATGTATGATATGAAATTGGGGTTCGACGTCTAGTGGTCCGCCTATTCACGGTCGGTTTTACAGTGGTCTCGTTGTGTCTTAAAGAGTCCTTGGCTATGCCGACTCGGGGACGCTTCGTATGTCATGTGCACTGCCTTGTACATGATGGTGCTGTACGATCGAGCCCGTGTAGGCCCCACCATGAAAACTTCGGACGAAATCTCTATCATATGTTTGTTCTGGCTTATTCCGCAAGCCAATCCTTTATTTTGTTTTGAGTTGTGGTATTCGAGTTGCTTCGAAGTCAAGTGTTGAGTCCATACCTGTTCCTAAGCGGTGTTCTCATACTCCGATGTGAATACTAATCCTTCTTGATAATCGAGATTGTCATGTAAATCCTTTTCAACCGGCATGTTTCTCTTCAAGTGGATCCGATCATTGTAACATCCGCAAGATCAAGTATCAGTTCTTCTCAACGGTGTTTGCTTCATCCGTTCCAAGTTGTCTTTGTTTTCCCACCCTCCCACCCTTGTTTCTTCAAGGACTCAGATTTCTTAATCGGGTATCCTTTGATTCATGTGAAGTCTCTCCATTCTTTTCCTTCATGTTCTTACCCGGTGATTCTCATGAAGATTCTAGCGGAGCTTCAAGTTCGTCACTCTCGTTTTCTTCTACGGTGGATTCAATTCAAGCTTTTGGTGTTGATCATATCCCTTTTTCTCGTTTCAAATGCTTTCTCATGCCGGTGCACCTCTTAATCACCCACTTCTCGCTATTCAATTGTTCTGGAGTGTTCAAGATATCTCGAGGCTGTTATCTCATTCAAGTCATCTAAATCTTACCTGTGCATTATCTCTTCCTAAGTAATTGTTCAATGGTGTTTCTTTTGAGTGGGCCCTAACCCACAGGTCTTTTCCCAGGATCTTACCTGACTCTTATAATTTTCCCGGAGCTATCCTCAAATTTCTTTTTGAAGTTTGACGTAAGAATGATTTATCATCAGTCAAATGCCTTTCTCCAAGATCGGTTAAATTCTTTCATCGTTGGCTCAACCTCTTCGCTTTTGATTCTTCCCGAGTGTCTAAATAATTCATGGTGGTGCTTCTCATCGTCATTCTCAGAATTTGAAGACCGAAGAAGAGTTTTTCCTCCATATCTTATCCGTTCTCTTAGAGATTCGTGGTTCTAGTTTGAGGCCACCCTCTCATAATTGTTTTCGATCATCAAATTCTCTTCACCCATCCGGTGTAATTCAGGAGTCTTTTCAATTTGATTCTCTGGAGGCCATCATCTCATAATTATTCATTCTCAGCTTTCAGCTCTTTTTCTCTAAATCTTACCGGTGCATCGTTCAAATATCCTCTAATCGGCTCGTGATCTCTTCGTTCTCATGTATCTAAATCCTCTCAAGTATCTTCGTTCATTTTATAATTCTTCCCGGTGTTTCTTTATCTTCTCTTCGTTCATTTTCAATTCTTATGGTGGTTCGTTCAAGACTTCTCATCATTCGTTTATCATATCAACTCTTTCGTTCTTTTCAATCCTACTGGTGGATCATTGAAGACCTTTCTCAAGTTTGCGCAATATCTCTCTTGATCTTTTCTCCGAGAATAAGTAGCATGCCAAATCCGTTGCTTGTCATCAATTTAAATTGGTGAATGATACGCATAACATAATTCTTATTACTGTTCCATCCAAGTGATTAATTCCCTATTCCGGAGGCTCATCAAATTCTTGTTTTCATTTGTTTCATCTTTCTTTTCCGGAGTTCCAAGTTTTTCCGCATTATATCGTCGCGAAGCTCCATCTAAATCATTGCAAGGATCCACCTTGTGTTTTCAATTTCTCTTTCTTTTCATTCCTTTGTTACCAGGAGTTCTTCATGGAGGCTCGACATGGTGTTTCATCAAGGACTTAATTCCTTCTCGAAGTTTTCATCGAGATTCTTTTCTAAGAAGCTCAAGGTTTCTTCATATTGTAATCCGGAGTGCAATTCTTTCTTCCGTATCATTGGAGGTGGTACTATGCCATTCTTGATAATTTGAGTTCATGTTTCATGATTCACATGTTATTAAGAATGATGTATTCTAAATCCATCAATCTCGTCATTGGAGTTACCTTGGGTTATATTTCACCTAAAGCTTTCCCTAAGGATTGTTGCTATCTATGGTGCTTATAAATGATCCAAGTTCTTCCTTATCCTCCCGGTGAAATATTGTCTCGTCTCCTTGGTCATACCAATCCAATTCTTTTTCCCGTGAGTGGCAGGTTGTCACCTCATAATTTGATATGTATTCCATAAGACCATATCACGCTTACTCTTTTCGTTGTTGGTTTTCCAACAACTCCGTTCGACACTTCTCCTAAGGATACCTTTTCAACCTCTTTCGCAGCAGAAGTTGGCATTTTCTTCTACATTCTTTTATCTCAATGATCTATCTTCTATTTCTCTCTTCTGGAGGCATTATGATGTTGCTCTCTTCAACCCATCATCTTGGTTGTCAAGATCATGTTCAGTTCCTCCCATTTCAGTCGAAGTGCTGCCCAAACTATACCATTCTTTCCCTCTCTATCTTGTTTTTAACCGGAGTGTTGTGCCTTTTTCCTCAACTTCTTTTCGTCTAATCAAGGCTTGTACCATTTTTCAATCGGAGTGCTGCCCGAATTTGTTCTTCCTCGTTACTCTTCTCAAACGGAGTGTTTTCAACTTTGTTCATCTCCGTTGTATTCTTTCTTTCAATGTGTACAACCTCTCAAGGTTCTTTGGTTTCGATGTGCACAGCCAATCAAGTTCGGGCAGGGAGAAATCAGTGCGCATAGTTTCCTGAATGGCGACTATGTCAATGTGCTCATCTCGCATGTACTTGATCAGTTGATAGCGCCGGCCATCATGGTTGAAGCCGTGGATGTTCCAGAAAAGGGCACGCATTAAGGTGCCATCGGGGGCTGCTTGATCCCAGGACACGAGATGCGCTTTGAGCGTGGAGGGTGGTGGTACGGGAGCGTGTGCGTCCATGAAGCTCCGCAACCTCCAGCGAGGGGTGGGCACCGGCTCTGCGACGTTGAGCCGGGGTGGCACGCTTCGAGGGGGTGAGGGGAGCGAGGGGGTGAGCAGAGTCGCACGCGCTTCCGCCAGTCTACCATCAAGGAGCTCGCGAGCCTGGATGGCCGTGATCTGGACTAAGGAGGGAGCAGCCTCCCCCTGAAAATGATCGCGGAGTCGTTAGCGAGCTTCGCAAGGTGACCGAGCGGGGACTGACTTGAGCGCAGAAAAAGAGCAAGTAGCATCAGAGGAGGGGACGATGGGGGTACCTAGCTCCAGGTTCCGGGCCGCGGCCCAGAGCTCCGCCCGTGCATGGATGGGCAGAGCCGGGCTACCAACCGGCCGGGCAGTGTCGAGCCGAGAGCTACGGCGGGAGGCTGTCACCAGTGAGGGGGAAGACCGGGCCTGGCAGGAGTAGGTGACGGAGCGCGAAGGGGGAGGCTGGGAGGCCATTGAGGGTGTCCTGGATTAGGGGGTCATCGGATGGTCGGGCTATGCGACATGGGCCAGACTGATGGGCCGTGATGATACGAGATAGAAGGCCTTCCACGGACTCTCCTTTGCATGGATGGCAAGCTTGGCGTTCGGATGTGAAGATTCCTTTCTCTGTAAACTGACTCTGTACAACCCTAGGCCCCTCTGGTGTCTATATAAACTAGAGAGTTTAGTCCGTAGGGGCAATCATAATCATACATGTTAGACATCTAGGGTTTAGCCATTACGATCTCGAGGTAGATCAACTCTTGTAACCCCTATACTCATCAAAATCAATCAAGCAGGAAGTAGGGTATTACCTCCATCAAGAGGGCCCGAACCTAGGTAAAACATCGTGTTCCCTGCCTCCAGTTACCTTCGATCCTCAGACGCACAGTTGGGGACCCCCTACCTGAGATCAGCCGGTTTTGACACTGACATTGGTGCTTTCATTGAGAGTTCCTCTGTGTTGTTGATAGAAGGATCGATGGCTCACCTTGTCCCCTGAAGCCGCGGGGGAAGGCCAAGACCGGCCGCAGCGATCCGAGCGACCTGGAGAGCGCCGGTCGTCTCTGCGCCCGTCCCGCAGCTCGCGGCGAAGTTCCTGTTCGTGGCGAAGAGCATCCGGGAAGGGGCGAGGCAGGTCGCGGCGGTCATCGGAGCGCCGTTGCGCTGCGCCTCACCGTCGTCCCACTCGCGGGGCATGGCCCGAGACGGCGAGGAGGAAGGGGAGGAGGCAGTGGCGTCGGGCGTCCGAGTGGAAGGGGAAGGGCCAGGCATGAGCGGGAGTGCAGGGAGGGAGCCGAACAAGACAATGGAGGCGGCAGGGAGGGAGGATGCGGCGCGAGGGAGGCCCCGGGGAAGCCAAATGGCTGGTCGGGGCGAGGTGGGCCAAGGGCAAGTGGAGGGCCCAGTTACAAGAATCCGACCCAGACCAACAAGGGCAGGCCCATCAAGCACCACGGTCAGCCTAGTTGGGCAGCGGCCAACAGGCCATGGCCCAGGGGGTCGAGGATCGGGGGCGGGGCATGGTCGCGACCTGGAGGGTTTCCCCTCGACGGGTGGGAGTCGCCGCCACCGTCCCTAGCGGGGAGTAGCTGGCAGGCGCCGGACCGGGGCGATCGAAGGGGCGGAGCGCGGAGAATCGGAAGGAGGAGGATCCAAACGCCCAGATGAACGGACGAAAGGGGAAGCGCGGGCGATGGTGGCCGGAGCCGCGTCAGGGTGGCGAGCCGCCGGTGAAGCCGAGACCGGCACGTGGAGGGAAGCATCAACCGGGCGGCACCAAGATGAACGGGCCCGGCCGAGGTCGGAGCGGCAGCCACCCCCCAGATGTGCCTGCGACTCATAACCCACAAGTATAGGGGATCACAACAGTTTTCGAGGGTAGAGTATTCAACCCAAATTTATAGATTCGACACAAGGGGAGCCAAAGAATATTTGAAAGTATTAGCAGCTAAGTTGTCAATTCAACCACACCTGGAGATTAATTATCTGCAGCAATATGATCAGTAGCAAAGTAGTTTGATAGTTTTTATAGTAGTGACAGTAGCAACGGTAACAGTAACAGTGATAGCAGTAATTTCTAGCAAGTGTAACAGTGATGATAGCAGTAGTAACTTAGCAGAAACAATAACGATAAATTCGTAGGCATTGGATCGGTGACTTCTTGGATGATATTCATCATGAGACAGTTATAACCTAGGGCGATACGACACTAGCTCCAGTTCATCGATATAATGTAGGCATGTATTCCGTAAATAGTCATACGTGCTTTATTAAAAAAACATGCATGACATCTTTTGTCCTACCCTCCCGTGGCAGCGGGGTCCATATTGGAAACTAAGGGATATTAAGGCCTCCTTTTAATAGAGAACCGGAACAAAGCATTAACACATAGTGAATACATGAACTCCTCAAACTACGGTCATCACCGGGAGTGGGCCCGTTTGTTGTCACTCCGGGGTTGCTGGATCATAACCGTAGTAGGTGACTATAACTTGCAAGATTGGATATAAAACATGGATATAATGATGAATTCATAAACGGTTCAGATCTGAAATAATGGCACCCGGGCCTAAAGTGACAAGCATTAAGCATGGCAAAGTCATAGCAACATCAATCTAAGAACATAGTGGATACTAGGGATCAGGCCCTAACAAAACTAACTTGATTACATGATGAATCTCATCTAACTCCTCATCGACTAGCGAGCCTACGAAGGAATTACACACTCTCGGTGGGGAGCATCATGGAATTGGCGATGGAGATAGGTTGGTGATGACGAAGATCGAAGATCCCCCTCTCCGGAGCCCCAAACGGACTCCAGATTTGCCCTCCCGAGGAAGAACAGGGCTTGGCGGCTGCTTCGTCTCGTGGATCACGATAATTCTTTCTCCCTGATTTTTTTTCGAAAATATGTGATTTTATAGTATCAGGGGGGTCATCAGCGGAGCCACCAGGTGGGTACAACCAACCTGGGCGCGCCAGGAGAGGGGGCGCGCCCTGGTGGGTTGTGCCCACCCAAGGGCCCCTCTCCGGTAAGTCTTGGCTCCAGAAATTCTTATATATTGTATAAAAATTCCTCAAAAAGTTTCGTTCCATTCCAAGAACTTTTATTTCTACACAAAAACAACACCGTGGTAGTTCTGCTGAAAACAGGGTCAGTCCGAGGTTAGTTTCATTCAAATCATGCAAATTAGAGTCCAAAACAAGAGGAAAAGAGTGAGAAAAAGTAGATACGTTGGAGACGTATCAACTCCCCCAAGCTTAAACCTTTGCTTGTCCTCAAGCAATTCAGTTGATAAACTGAAAGTGAGAAAGAAAAACTTTTACGAACTCTTTTGCTCTTGTTTGCATAAATAAGCTTAAACAACACCAAGATTTTCAGCCAACATTATAACTAACCATGTCAACAATAACTCTTAAAGATTATAATGACTCATATCAATGACGTAATCAACTAGTGAGCAATAATAATATATCTCAAACAACAACACGTTGTCAAAACAACCATGATATAATAAGACAATAATGGTATCTCGCCAGCCCTTTTCTGAGACCACAAAACATAAATGCAGAGCACCTCCGAAGTTCAAGCAGTGACTAAACATTGTAATTCATGGTAGAAAAGATCCAATCATGATGCACCCAACATTAGCTATACACAATGCATAAATCATGACCGTTGTGCTCTACTCAGTTTCTGATGCTTGTTTATAGAAGGTGATGATGCAATATAAAAGTAAATAGAAAGTACCTTCGCAGAGGGAAGCAGTGATTTGCAGAGGTGCCAGAGCTCAGTTTTTAAAATAGAGATAAATAATATTTTGAGACATGCACCCTTCTTATTCACTTCACGACCATAAGTTATCAACATCTTCCATGCTAAGCACGCTAATGGCGGTCCCCAAACAGAAAGTAAAGGTTTTGGCTCCATTGGGAGTTTTTGTTTGATTATGTAAGAGATGAACTTTTTTTGTATTTTGCAGGTTGGGACTGGGCATCCCTGTTACCTCCCATTTCCTCGTGCGATGACGAGTGGATAAACACTTGACCTGAGGATAACATGCTTAGCACGGAAGATATCGACCACCTCCCGTCGTTCCATGAACGATCCTGACACACAAAACGGATAATTTTTCTAGAAGTTTTTAGAGGTGGCACATGCAGATTTACTTAGGATAGCAGGGTAATACCGTATATAGGTAGGTACTAGCACATATGCCCGTGCGTTGCAACGGAAGATATTTTGTTTGTGAGAAGCAATGGGAAAGATAATTGACATGTCATCCACAAAATGGTATCCACAATGGTAGGCGATAAAGCAAGGAGTTATGGTCTTCTCATTGAACATGTTTGACACGCGAAATCTTGATAGTGGTGTGGTTGGTCGGCGTGGTGGCGAGCATCCAACTCATGCCTATTTTTCCTCCGGGCCCGCCTCCATCTTGGCTTTGACCACTCTATCCCATGACGGCGTAACCGGGTGGATTATTAATTGCAGCGCATAAATCCTGTTTTATTAGCATCATCAGGCATGCATCTTCCTTATTTTTAGGCTTTATTCTCTTTGATTATTTTAGTGCTCAAGTGCCCGTAATTTTGCTCTAATTAAAGCCAAACAACATATTCTCTTTTATTGGTACGTGCCCACAGTTTTTTTATTTATAGTCAACCAGCATAAAACGAATGTGCACCGCTATCCAATGGCCATCACTAAGAAAATACTAATCATCAGATTAGAAATATTTTTGATTTTTTTGAACATTCAAAAAATATGAGTTGGCAAACATTCTTGGAAACGTGAACAATTTTTTAATCGTGATTTTTTATAAGTGCAACATTTTTTTAAATTCCAATACCTTTTGGAAAACACAAAAAATAGAACTATTAACAGTTTTTGAAATTCGCAAACAATATTTTGAAAACATTAAAATTTTATAAAAACAAAAAAGTAAAGAAATTTTATTTCTTTAAAAGGGGAACATACAAAACAATTTTAGAAAATGTTTTCTTAGACGCAAATATTATTTTGGACTTGTGAACATTTCACTAAAACACAAATATATTAAACTATTGAATATTTAATAAAATGAATTTTTTATAAAAAAATCTCAAAATAATTTTTTAAAACACGAACATTTTTTGAATGTTGAGAAAATTTCGAAACATGTATTTTTATTTAAATGTTTGAATATTTTTCAAAACAGGAAGAAAATTTTGGGTTTAAGATTTGAAAACTTGAAATTCTAAATATTTTTGCAAATTTTACTTCACAGAAAATTTAAAATAAAAAGGAAAAATAAATTTGAAAGGGAAGGAAAAAGGAACAGAAAAACGAAAATATAAATACAATAAGGAAAAGGGGAAAAAGGCCGACCCAGTCTTAGGGGCCCGGAGGGAATCTTCAACTATCTATCGCTCCATGCGACAAATAATGTCTTCCCAACAGCGTAGGCAATAATAAGTGGGCTGGCTTCGTTGGGCCCGAGCGCATGCGACCGAGTTACGGAATTCTGGACAAACTTTTTTCTAGCGGATAGACGCACAAAAATTTAGTACCACCTCGGATAAAAAGAAAATAAATTCGACGGTGAACGGATGAAAAAATTGAAGAAACAAGGTTGTTTTATTAGTAGGTATAGATGGTGGACTTATCTGGAATAACTTTGGGTTTAAGATTTTTGATGTACAAGCAGAATCCCCACTTAGTACAGGCGAATGCTAGCAATTTTAAGACTAAGAAGCGGCCAGCTAGAGAGCAACAACGATCATAACCAGACATTATGCATAAGTAACATTGGACGCTAGCATGAGTAGCATATGAACACCATGAACATAAATATTGTAGAGGCTATATTGGTTTTGATTCAACTACATGCAAGAACATGTACCAAGTCAAGCTACTCAAACATTTAGAGGAGGATACCATATCATCATACTACATCACAATCATTTTAACGCTATGTTGATATCTAAGATAAATCATTATCCACTCCCAGCTACTTATGCATGGCATGAGAAACTATAATTTCTCATTGTCATTGCAAACATGTTTAATCATAATGGGATCAATCATGGGCACTAGGTTAAACATATTTACACAGACAAGACAAGTCGAGTTCATACCAGTTTCTCTTTGCCACGGCCAGCTCATCGAATATCGTCATTATTGCCTTTCACTTGCACGGCCGAATGATATGAAAATAATAATAGTGAAAGAGTGCCATGGACTAAGCTGGAATCTGCAAACATTTTATTCAACAGGAGAAGACAAGGTAAAATGGGCTCTTATTAGTTCAACCTTTATTCATATGAGAGCCACTCAACATTTTCATCGTGATCTTCTCCTCGGTACAACTTGAATAAAAGAAAAGAAATTCAGAGAAACACACTGAAATATTTTTGGAGTTTTTGGTTTTCTTCAGCAATTAAACGAAAACGAGAAAAAACTATTTACACGGGAAAGCTCCCAACAAGCAAAAGAAGAACAAGGAAATCTTTTTGGATTTTCTTTTTAGTGCTACTACTAAGCATGCATAGAACGTAAACTACTACAACTAATTTTTTGGGGTTTTCTAAAGTTTTTCAAACACACAAGAAGAAAGCAAGAAAAATAAATCTAAGCATGGATGATACAATGAAAAAGTGTGAACACCGATAGATAGAATGATATGTGAGCATGAATATAATGTCGGTGAGAAACATGTACTCCCCCAAGCTTAGGCTTTTGGCCTAAGTTGGTTGTGAATCAGTAGCCTGGAGGGTAGTATGGATCCCGAGGAGCAGGCATCCACTCATCCCACTGCTGAGGAGCGGGCATCCACTGATCCCACTGTGGAGTAGCCTGTGCAGCCTCTGCAGCAGCGTGAGCGTTCCAGTAGACGAGAATGTCTGCAGGCATAATCCGGTATCCGCCCTGGCAACAGAATCAAATAAACCAGGTGCAGGCAAGGGGATAACATCAGGAGTGTCAATGTTATAGACCAAGTTATAAGGAATAGCAATGTCAGGACGATCATGTGCAAGAAAGTGATGGTGATCCATGGCTGCACGGTCTAGGTACACCTTGGTCAAAGGGTAATCATGAGGGTGTATCTCAACCTTGAAGTGAGCCGCCAAACAAGTAGCATAAATCCCACCATGTATTTTGCCCTGAGATTTATTAAGGTGCAGGCGACGAGCCACGATAGCTCCCAAGCTATACGTGTTGTCGCCCTCAATGGCATGATGTAAAACAGTAAGGTCTGGTGAACTAAGTGCACCTACCTTCTCCCTAGCAAGCAAGCATTTGGTAATGAAATATGCAAAGTAACGAACAACAAGAAAATTTAAACCACCGGCAGTGATGGATGACACTCTCCTCTCATCATCCACTGTCAAAGTGCGACAAAAATCCTCAAACTCAGCTGGCCTAGGCTTAGCCAAGCTCCCGTCAGAAGGGATCAAGCATATGTCACAAAATTGAGTAAGTGGTATCTGATGATTTCCAGCATATAAATCAAAGCTCACTTCACGAGAATTATTTCTAGGCAAGAAAGTAAAGCTTTGAACAAACATATTTGTGAGGATTTGGTGCTGGTCACACTCGTCTGCGATGAAGTCGGTGAGACCGGCATTGACAATGAATTGCATGAACTCCTCATAAATTCCAGCTTCTTGTAAGAACGGGATGTGCGACCATTCGCACGGTCGTACCTCCGCCAACCTCCGAGGATGGAGATCATTGTCAGAAGACTCCCCAATAACACCCTTGGAGTTCTTCCTTGAACCATATTTCCTGAAGATATTCATGTCGGCGTACAATTTTTCCCATGACAAAAATCTGAATTTTTAGTTCACAAATTTTTTCCAACAAAACTAGTAGCAACTACTCATAGGGATACATGGAGGCCACAGCAAGCATTCAAACTACTTAGAACACTAAGAATTCAACATGCAAGCACATCTACAGCAGCACCAAGAGTAGCTAATTATTCAAAGTATAAACTACTAAAACAAAAACTAATTGGACAAATGGTGGAATCACATACCAAACAACAATCTCCCGAAACATTTTCGGAAATGGAGCTTCGAGCAAAGAGATCGAATTTGGCAGCAAAATGAGCAAGAACTCGGGAGAGAGAGGGAGTGTGACGCCCCCGATTCAATCGTACACTAATCATGCACGCAAATGTGTACGATCAAGATCAGGGACTCACGGGAAGATATCACAACACAACTCTATAAATAAAAATAAGTCATACAAGCATCATAATACAAGCCAGGGGCCTCGAGGGCTCGAATACAAGTGCTCGATCATAGACGAGTCAGCGGAAGCAACAATATCTGAGTACAGACATAAGTTAAACAAGTTTGCCTTAAGAAGGCTAGCACAAACTGGGATACAGATCGAAAGAGGCGCAGGCCTCCTGCCTGGGATCCTCCTAACTACTCCTGGTCGTCGTCAGCGGGCTGCACGTAGTAGTAGGCACCTCCGGTGTAGTAGGGGTCGTCGTCGACGGTGGCGTCTGGCTCCAGGGCTCCAGCATCTGGTTGCAACAACCAGGTAGAAGGGAAAGGGGAAAAGAGGGAGAAAAGCAACCGTGAGTACTCATCCAAAGTACTCGCAAGCAAGGAGCTACACTACATATGCATGGGTATATGTGTAAGGAGGCCATATCGGTGGACTGAACTGCAGAATGCCAGAATAAGAGGGGGATAGCTAGTCCTATCGAAGACTACGCTTCTGGCAGCCTCCGTCTTGCAGCATGTAGAAGAGAGTAGATTGAAGTCCTCCAAGTAGCATCTCCAAGTAGCAACTCCAAGTAGCATCTCCAAGTAGCATCTCCAGTAGCATCTCCAAGTAGCATCTCCAGTAGCATCACATAGCATAATCCTACCTGGCGATCCTCCCCTCGTCGCCCTGTGGAAAAGCGATCACCGGGTTGTCTGTGGAACTTGGAAGGGTGTGTTTTATTAAGTATCCGGTTCTAGTTGTCATAAGCTCAAGGTACAACTCCAAGTCGTCCTGTTACCGAAGATCACGACTATTCGAATAGATTAACTTCCCTGCAGGGGTGCACCATCTTACCCAGCACGCTTGATCCCATTTGGCCGGACACACTTTCCTGGGTCATGCCCGGCCGCGGAAGATCAACACGTCGCAGCCCTACCTAGGCTCAACAGAGAGGCCAGCACGCCGGTCTAAACCTAAGCGCACAGGGGTCTGGGCCCATCGCCCAATGCACACCTGCACGTTGCGAACGCGGCCGGAAGCAGACCTAGCCTAGTGGCGTTCCAGTCCAATCCGGCGCGCGCCGCTCAGTCGCTGGCGTCACGAAGTGCTTCGGCTGATACCACGACGCCGGGATACCCATAACTACTCCCGCGTAGATGGTTAGTGCGTATAAGCTCGTAGCCAACTCAGATCAAATACCAAGACCTCGTTAAGCGTGTTAAGTATCCGCGAACGCCGAACAGGGCCAGGCCCACCTCTCTCCTAGGCGGTCTCAACCTGCCCTGTCGCTCCGCCTCAAGATCCACTCGCGGGTGCTCCACCAGCCGACCCGACTTTAGTCTCACATGTATCATGTATAAGTATATGGTATATACCCGTGATCACCTCCCGAGTGATCACGGCCCGATAGTATAGCACGGCAGACGGACAAGAATGTAGGGCCACAGATGAATGTACTAGCATCCTATACTAAGCATATAGGATTGCAGGTGAGGTAACAACAGAAGTAACAAGGACAGGCTATGCAGCAGTATAGGAGTATCTGAAAGCAGTAACATGCTACACTACTCTAATGCAAGCAGTATAGAGAAGAGTAGGCGATATCTGGTGATCAAGGGGGGGGGGGCTTGCCTGGTTGCTCTGGCAAGAGAGAGGGGTCGTCAACACCGTAGTCGAACTGGGCAGCAGCAGCGTCGGTCTCGTAGTCTACCGGAGAGAAGAGGGGGAAGCAACAATGAATACCAAGTAAACCGATGCATATCGATGCATGACATGTCAAGAAGCGATGCTAGGCGTGCCCTAACGTGGTATGAGGTGGTACTGGTTAAGGGGGGAATCATCCGGGAAAGTATTCCCGGTGTTTCGTGTTTTCGGGCAGAGGAGCCGGAGGGGGAAAGTTGCGGGTTCGATAGGTTAGGGGGGTGTGGCGGACGAACGGACTGCGTATCCGGATTCGTCTCGTCGTTCTGAGCAACTTTCATGTTGAAAATATTTTAATCCGAGTTACGGATTAAAAGATATGATTTTTTAAAGATTTTATTAATTTCTGGAATTTAATCAATTAATTATTTAATTCGAAAAATGGAATTATGACGTCAGCATGATGCCATGCTGACGTCAGCAGTCAACAGGGTTGACTAGGTCAACCCTGACATGTGGGTCCCGTTCGTCATACTCTGTTAACTAATTATCTTAGTTAAGTTTAATTAACAGTAGTTAATTAGGTTAATTAGTCATTAGGTTTAATTAATCAGGATTAATTAAATTAATTATTTACTTAATTAATTAATTAATTAATTTTATTCATTATTATTTTTATTAATTATATTTATCTAAATTCCTTTTTCCTTTTCTTTTATTTAAAAAAACGTCCTGGGGGGTGGGGCCCCCATGTCATAGGCAGGGGGGTGGACCGGTCAGCCCAGCTGACCGAGTCAATCAGGGCGGCGGGGGGGGGCCCTGGGCCCACCAGTCAGTGGCCCAGGCGGTGGCCCCGGGCGGCCACGTCGGCGGCCGGCGTTGGGGAGCCCCGGTGGGCGTCCGCGGCGGAGGGGGCGCCGGACCTCGCCGGACTTCGTCATTCGGTGGCCAAAAAGGGGCGCGGGCGGTGCGTTCGGAAGCGGGGAGGACGGCGCGTCCAATGGTGGCAGTGGCGCGGCCGGACTCGGCCGGAATCGGCGCCGGCGAGCGGCGGAGGCGGCGGGGTGGTTCGGGCCCCGACGGGAGCGCGCTACGGGGGCCGGGGGGGTGTTTGCGCGGCGCGCTGAGCACCACGGGCTCGGCCCCGTGACCATTTGGTCACCGGGGGGCGCCGGCGACGAGATCCGCGACGGAGGGGAGCTCGGGTGCGGCGTGCTCGCCGGGGCCGAGGCCCGGGCGAGGAGAAGGGAGAGGGAGGCCGGGGAGCACGTTCCCGTGCTCCGTGGCGGGGGAAGGAAGAGGGAGGGCCGGTGCGCGGGGGGGGGGGGGGCGGCCGGAGCCGACGACGGGGAGGCGGCGACGTTCGGGAGGGGGACGAGGGGAGAGCGGGGGTCGAGGGGAGAGCTCACGAGGGGGGGCGCAGGGTCTCGGAAAGCTGCTCGGGGGCGGTCGGGGTCGACCGGCGAGGAGGAGGGCGGGGAGGCGGCCGACGGCGACGAGGGGGGCGACGGGATCGGCCGGTGCCGATCCGGATCGGCGCGGGGAGGGAGGAGGAGGGGATCGGGGGGGGAATGGGTGCGGCTAGGGTTTCCTGCCGACCGGGGGGGGATAAGGGAGTGAGGGGGTTGGGCCGGGCCAGGGGGTGGCCGGCTGGGCCAGGTGGGGGCTTGGCCCAGTTGGGCCAGTGGGGTTTTCTCCCCCTCTCCCATTTTTGTTTTCTTTGTCTTTCTTATTATTATTTTATTTTATTTTATTTTTTTAATTAGTCTATCTAGATACTTTATAAAAATGTGTGCACCCCACCATAATTAACTTTGTAATATTTGACAACCCCCGAACATTTTAGATTTAATTTTTGAAAACTTTTATTGTTTGCCTATGTTTTCAATTGAATTTGAACCGGGTTCGAATCAACGTGAGTTTAATCACGGTAACCGAGGTGACGTGGCATCATTAGCAGGGATTACTGTAGCTTAATTATCCGGGTGTTACAAATCTCCTCCACTACAAGAAATCTCGTCCCGAGATTTAGGAGGTAGAAGGAAAAAGTGCGGGGTATTCATCTCGAAGACGATCCTCGCGTTCCCAGGTGGCTTCGTCTTCAGAGTGATTTGACCACTGGACTTTGAGGAACTTGATCGCCTTCTGACGTGTGCGGCGTTCAGCTTGGTCGAGAATGCGGACCGGATGCTCTTTATAGGAGAGGTCCTGTTGCAATTCGAGCACTTCATGGTCCACTGCTCGGATTGGGTCCTTGAAGCAGCGTCGGAGTTGTGACACGTGGAACACATCGTGAACCTGTGAAAGGTTCGACGGAAGCTCCAGTTGATATGCCACTTTTCCACGCCTTTCCAGAATAGTGAATGGGCCAATATAGCGAGGAGCTAGCTTGCCCTTGATCCCGAAGCGGTGAGCACCCTTCATTGGTGTAACGCGAAGATAGGCCTTTTCGCCAGGTTGATAGACCATGTCTTTATGATGACGGTCATAATTACTCTTTTGACGTGACTGAGCAGTCTTGAGATTCTCGCGAATAATGCGGACTTGTTCTTCGGCATGTTGGATAATATCCGGACCGAAGAGTGGACGTTCCCCAGTTTCTGACCAGTTCAGAGGAGTTCGGCACTTTCGTCCATATAACACTTCGAAGGGGGCCATCTTCAGACTAGCTTGATAGCTATTATTATAAGAGAACTCAGCATACGGGAGAGATTCCTCCCATTTCTTGCCGAAGGAAACGACACAGGCTCGAAGCATGTCTTCGAGAATTTGGTTGACACGTTCAACTTGCCCTTGAGACTGCGGATGAAACGCAGTACTGAAAGATAAATGAGTCCCCATAGCTTCTTGAAAACTTGCCCAGAATCTTGAAGTGAATAAGCTGCCACGGTCCGAACTGATAACCAGTGGAATACCGTGAAGTGAAACAATTCTGGACATATAGAGAATTGCAAGCTGACTAGCAGTGATCGTTTCTTTGACCGCCAGAAAATGGGCAACTTTAGAAAGCCGGTCAATGACGACAAGAATTGCATCATTACCTTTCTGCGATTTGGGAAATCCAGTGACGAAGTCCATTTCAACATGGTCCCATTTCCATTCAGGAATAGAGATAGGTTGCAGAGTTCCAGCAGGCCTTTGATGTTCTGCTTTGATACGACGGCAAACGTCACACTCAGCAACATAGCGAGCAATGTCTTGCTTCATATTAGACCACCAGAATCTCTGACGAATGTCTTGATACATCTTCGTACTACCAGGATGGATACATAGAGGCGTATCATGAGCTTCTTTCATAACTTTCTGAGTCATATTCAGGTTTTCCTTCTTACACGGCACCACTAGGCGGCCTTTGAAGTACAAGGCGCCATCATCAGCTATAGTGAAGGATGAGGGACTTCCTTCTTTGAGGTCTTGCTTAATCTTGTAGACTTCAGAGTCAAATCCCTGCATTGTCTTTATGGTGCCCACGAGATCGGGTTCAACAGCCAGGGTATAGAGGGAACCCTGGGAAACAACACGGAGATTCATCTTGCGGAACTCCGGAGGAGGGGGAGCGAGTGCACCCGGAGGAACAATATGGAGGTTTAGCTTTCTGAATTCTTCAACAAGTGAGGGCTGAACTTTGTGAACCTGAAGGTGGTTGCAGTAAGACTTGCGGCTCAAGGCATCAGCCATTACATTAGCCTTGCCTGGCGTATAGGAAATACCCAAATCAAAGTCTGCAACAGTCTCCATCCATCTCTGCTGACGGAGGTTCAGGTCTGGCTGAGTAAACAGATACTTCAGACTTTGGTGGTCGGTGAAGATCTCGCAACGATTACCGAGAAGGTAATGTCGCCACTGCTTTAGCGCATGAATGACAGCAGCAAGCTCAAGGTCGTGAACTGGGTAGTTCTCTTCGTGAGGGCGCAACTGTCGAGAGGCATAAGCAACCACTTTGCGCTCTTGCATTAGGACACCGCCTAATCCTTGACGAGAAGCGTCGCAGTAAATGACAAAGTCCTTCTTAGTATCAGGAGGAGCTAGCACTGGGGCAGAAGTCAACTTGTCTTTGAGTGCCTGGAAACTTTCCTGACATTTATCTGTCCATTGGAATTTGACGCCCTTATGCAACAGGTTAGTCAGAGGCCTGGCAATCTTGGAGAAGTTCTCGACGAATCGATGGCAATAGCTGGTGAGACCGAGAAAACTTCTGACTTGCTTAATGTTCTTCGGAGGAGTCCAATCGAGAATAGCCTGAACTCTTTCAGGGTTGACGGTAATACCATCCTTAGAAATGACATGCCCAAGATAGGTTACTTCGGGAAGCCAGAATTCACACTTGGAGAACTTGGCATAGAGTTGATGCTCTCGTAGCTTTTCCAGCACAAGACGAAGATGTTCAGCATGTTCTTCTTCATTCTTGGAGAATATCAGGATATCATCCAGATAAACCACGACGAACTTGTCGAGGTAATCCATGAATATATAGTTCATCAAGCGAGAGAAGGTGGCTGGAGCATTGGTTAAGCCGAAAGACATGACGGTGTACTCGTATGAACCATAACGAGTCACAAAGGCGGTCTTGGGGATATCCTCCTTTCGAACACGGATCTGGTGGTAACCCAACCTCAAGTCGAGTTTCGAGAACACTGACGAACCAGCCAGTTGATCATAAAGATCATTGATCCGAGGAAGAGGATACTTATTCTGAATGGTAGCTTGATTTATAGGACGGTAGTCTTGGACCAATCGGTTTGTCCCATCCTTCTTCTTGACAAAGAGAGAAGGTGCTCCCCAAGGTGAGCAACTTGGGCGAATGAAACCACTTTGAAGAGATTTGTCGATTTCCTCCTTTAGCTCAAGGAGTTCATGCGGCGGCATCTTGTAGGGTCGCTTGGCTATAGGAGTGGTGCCTGGTTTCAAGTCGATGACGAATTCGACAGCTCTAGCAGGGGGAATCCCTGGAAGTTCTTCAGGAAAAACGTCTTGGAAATCGCAAACGACAGGAATGTTTTCAATACCCTCGAGTGGTGCGGCGTTCAATGCATTCAATGCATAGAGCCTTGCCTCGGCATTTTGCACCAGATGAGCTTGGTAAGTGACTATTTCATCGGAAGGGTGTAGCAGATGGACGGTCTTAGTGGCGCAAACTATAGAAGCAGTATGCGCTTTTAACCAATTCATTCCCAGAATGAGGTCAATGCTACAAGACTTCAGTACGATGGGTGAGACAAGGAATTCCAGTCCTTCGATTTCAACGGGAACGTCGTGACTAATCATAGAGGTTTGACATTGACCCGCTGGAGTGTGCACTACTAGCGCAGTGTTCATCTCTTCATATTTAATGCCATGCATGAATGCAAACTCTGCTGATATGAATGAATGCGATGCTCCTGAATCGAATAAAACAGATGCAGGTACTGAATTTACGAGGAGTGTACCCATCACGGTAGCAGGCTGGTCTTGAGCTTCGTTCAGATCAACGTGGTTGGCATGAACTCGACCATAAGGCTTGGCAGTGTTGTTGCGGGGCTGGGTGTTTCCACGGCCAGCTGCTGGAAGGGCCAGCTGATTCTGGTTCTGGTTGCATTCTCTAGCACGGTGCCCTGGTTGTCCGCACCTGAAGCACAAGCCATTATTGGGGGTGGGAACAGGAGCTTGGGGTGGTGGAGCTGGAAGCTTTGGCTGCTTAGTTGTAGGCAGACGAGGTGCAGCATAGTTCTGCCTTGGAGCAGGTGCATTCGGCTGGTACATACTGTTGGGAATCCATATCTTGCGCTTCTGCGAGGACGGGCCCGAAGATGAGCCCGTGTCACGGTTGCGCCTGTTAGAGCTCTGGTATTCCTGCAGACCAGTTTCGACATTGATAGCTTTGTTCACCAAGGTGGCGAAATCAGCAAAGTCGTGCACTAGAAGTGCGAGCTTGATGTCAGCTTGAAGGCCGTCACGGAACTTCTCCTGCCTGCGTGCATCAGTTGCAATGTCCTCTTCAGCATAGCGAGACAAGTCCAGGAACTCTCGCTGATAAGCTTCAACAGTCTTGTTGCCTTGGGTGAGGTTGCGGAACTCACGCTTCTTCCGGTCCATGACTCCTTGAGGGATGAAGCGGGCACGGAAAGCAGTTTGGAAGTCTGGCCAGGTGATGATTGTTCCAACTGGCAGAGTACGCCTGTGGCTGTCCCACCATTGAGCTGCGGGTCCCTTCAGGAAGAAGGAAGCAAAAGTGACATAGCTGGCAGGGGCTACATCAGCAGACTCCATCTCATAGGTGATGTCACGGAGCCAGTCATCAGCATCCAGCGGCTGGGTTGAGCTGCGGTACACACTTGGGTTGAGGCGTATGAAATCCTGCAGAGTTGTTGTGTTTGGCTGCTGGTTCATATTGGGGCGAGGAAACTGAGCCATCATGTTCTCCATGAACTGGCGATTCATCTCAAGCTGTTGGATCATACCAGCCATGTACTCAGGCGGTGGTGGGAAGTTGCCACCACGACCACGACCAGCTGGTCTAACCATCCTGCTAATATATAACAGGGGTAGTTCAGCATTTGAGAAATTATGCAAAGGACAAGAATCATTCATGATGAAACATGCATAATGAAAGCAGCATGATAGGAACTACATAGTAGTCGGCATATCTTACAAAAGGGATCATGCATAGAGTTCGATACATAGAGTTCAGTACATAGACTAAGACATCATAGGCGGCACGCAGGCTCGCGGCGAATGCATCTAACACTAACAAGCAGGCCTACATCAGTCCCACGCGGTACTGCGGAGGTAGCTGTAGCCTGAAAGCTGGTAGTGTGGCAGCGGATAGTCCTCCACGTCAGTGACCTGGGGGCCGCGGATACTCTGGTGCTGAACCCGACGACCAAGTGGCAGAAGAGGACCAAGTGCGGGAGAGTAGCCTCCCACGTCTGGCCAACCGACACCCTGGGGCATCACGGTCCTGGCTGGGTAGATCGCAGAACGCGGCAGCTCTCTGGATCGGACAAAGGGGTGCAACAGCGTCAGAGCACGGTAAAGGTGCTGACGGGTGATGTACAACTCGTGGCGAAGAGCTCGGTTAGCTCGATCCAGCCCATCAGCATGTAGAACAAAGTTCTGATGGTAGAAGGGCTCTCTGGTGACAGTGGAGTAGGCAGTAGTGTAGTAACCCTCCTCACCAACATCAGACGCAATAGCAATGTGCCTGAAGGGGGAGGTGTCCAACTCTCGATACTCTGCACGAAGACGTGTCAGAGCAGCATAAGCAGCATCGTGGACTGCCATATCGATAGTCACCCCAACACCATGTGCGGTGTGCAGCACAGTAGTGGAGTCATACTCCCGAGAGTAGAGGTGGACGATGGCGCGGTACTACTCCTGGTTATAGTCCTGGTACTCCTCATAGACGGAGTACTCAGGGTGCCAGCGATAACCCAGATAGGTCATCATCTTTGCTAGCACCGCAGGTGATCCCGAGGCACCAATGGCCGTCGTGTGGCGCACGACCTGCCTCGTGGGTTCCATCTGAAACAAAGATGTTTCAAAGGAGTCAAATGACAGTGTGGAAATTGATCAAAATACAATTCCAAGAAACAACTATGGCTTTATCCAACTTTGGGGTGAATGTGGTCACGGGATCCTAGTGTTAGTTAGTAAATTCGTTTAACCCGAGTAGAAGAGAGTTCAGAGTCCTAGAGTAAAGGTCGAGGAGTAAAAGATCCTAATACCACCCAATGGCGACGTGGGCCCATAACCCACAGGTCCCAGGATCGAAACCTGGCTCTGATACCAACTTGTGACGCCCCCGATTCAATCGTACACTAATCATGCACGCAAATGTGTACGATCAAGATCAGGGACTCACGGGAAGATATCACAACACAACTCTATAAATAAAAATAAGTCATACAAGCATCATAATACAAGCCAGGGGCCTCGAGGGCTCGAATACAAGTGCTCGATCATAGACGAGTCAGCGGAAGCAACAATATCTGAGTACAGACATAAGTTAAACAAGTTTGCCTTAAGAAGGCTAGCACAAACTGGGATACAGATCGAAAGAGGCGCAGGCCTCCTGCCTGGGATCCTCCTAACTACTCCTGGTCGTCGTCAGCGGGCTGCACGTAGTAGTAGGCACCTCCGGTGTAGTAGGGGTCGTCGTCGACGGTGGCGTCTGGCTCCAGGGCTCCAGCATCTGGTTGCAACAACCAGGTAGAAGGGAAAGGGGAAAAGAGGGAGAAAAGCAACCGTGAGTACTCATCCAAAGTACTCGCAAGCAAGGAGCTACACTACATATGCATGGGTATATGTGTAAAGGGCCATATCGGTGGACTGAACTGCAGAATGCCAGAATAAGAGGGGGATAGCTAATCCTGTCGAAGACTACGCTTCTGGCAGCCTCCGTCTTGCAGCATGTAGAAGAGAGTAGATTGAAGTCCTCCAAGTAGCATCTCCAAGTAGCACTCCAAGTAGCATCCAAGTAGCATCTCCAAGTAGCATCTCCAAGTAGCATCTCCAAGTAGCATCTCCAGTAGCATCGCATAGCATAATCCTACCCGGCGATCCTCCCCTCGTCGCCCTGTGGAAAAGCGATCACCGGGTTGTCTGTGGAACTTGGAAGGGTGTGTTTTATTAAGTATCCGGTTCTAGTTGTCATAAGCTCAAGGTACAACTCCAAGTCGTCCTGTTACCGAAGATCACGGCTATTCGAATAGATTAACTTCCCTGCAGGGGTGCACCATCTTACCCAGCACGCTTGATCCCATTTGGCCGGACACACTTTCCTGGGTCATGCCCGGCCGCGGAAGATCAACACGTCGCAGCCCTACCTAGGCTCAACAGAGAGGCCAGCACGCCGGTCTAAACCTAAGCGCATAGGGGTCTGGGCCCATCGCCCAATGCACACCTGCACGTTGCGAACGCGGCCGGAAGCAGACCTAGCCTAGTGGCGTTCCAGTCCAATCCGGCGCGCGCCGCTCAGTCGCTGGCGTCACGAAGTGCTTCGGCTGATACCACGACGCCGGGATACCCATAACTACTCTCGCGTAGATGGTTAGTGCGTATAAGCTCGTAGCCAACTCAGATCAAATACCAATACCTCGTTAAGCGTGTTAAGTATCCGCGAACGCCGAACAGGGCCAGGCCCACCTCTCTCCTAGGCGGTCTCAACCTGCCCTGTCGCTCCGCCTCAAGATCCACTCGCGGGTGCTCCACCAGCCGACCCGACTTTAGTCTCACATGTATCATGTATAAGTATATGGTATATACCCGTGATCACCTCCCGAGTGATCACGGCCCGATAGTATAGCACGGCAGACGGACAAGAATGTAGGGCCACAGATGAATGTACTAGCATCCTATACTAAGCATATAGGATTGCAGGTAAGGTAACAACAGAAGTAACAAGGACAGGCTATGCAGCAGTATAGGAGTATCTGAAAGCAGTAACATGCTACACTACTCTAATGCAAGCAGTATAGAGAAGAGTAGGCGATATCTGGTGATCAAGGGGGGGGGCTTGCCTGGTTGCTCTGGCAAGAGAGAGGGGTCGTCAACACCGTAGTCGAACTGGGCAGCAGCAGCGTCGGTCTCGTAGTCTACCGGAGAGAAGAGGGGGAAGAAACAATGAATACCAAGTAAACCGATGCATATCGATGCATGACATGTCAAGAAGCGATGCTAGGCGTGCCCTAACGTGGTATGAGGTGGTACTGGTTAAGGGGGGAATCATCCGGGAAAGTATTCCCGGTGTTTCGTGTTTTCGGGCAGAGGAGCCGGAGGGGGAAAGTTGCGGGTTCGATAGGTTAGGGGGTGTGGCGGACGAACGGACTGCGTATCCGGATTCGTCTCGTCGTTCTGAGCAACTTTCATGTTGAAAATATTTTAATCCGAGTTACGGATTAAAAGATATGATTTTTTAAAGATTTTATTAATTTCTGGAATTTAATCAATTAATTATTTAATTCGAAAAATGGAATTATGACGTCAGCATGATGCCATGCTGACGTCAGCAGTCAACAGGGTTGACTAGGTCAACCCTGACATGTGGGTCCCGTTCGTCATACTCTGTTAACTAATTATCTTAGTTAAGTTTAATTAACAGTAGTTAATTAGGTTAATTAGTCATTAGGTTTAATTAATCAGGATTAATTAAATTAATTATTTACTTAATTAATTAATTAATTTTATTCATTATTATTTTTATTAATTATATTTATCTAAATTCCTTTTTCCTTTTCTTTTATTTTAAAAAAACGTCCTGGGGGGTGGGGCCCCCATGTCATAGGCAGGGGGGTGGACCGGTCAGCCCAGCTGACCGAGTCAATCAGGGCGGCGGGGGGGGGGGGGCCCTGGGCCCACCAGTCAGTGGCCCAGGCGGTGGCCCCGGGCGGCCACGTCGGCGGCCGGCGTTGGGGAGCCCCGGTGGGCGTCCGCGGCGGAGGGGGCGCCGGACCTCGCCGGACTTCGTCATTCGGTGGCCAAAAAGGGGCGCGGGCGGTGCGTTCGGAAGCGGGGAGGACGGCGCGTCCAATGGTGGCAGTGGCGCGGCCGGACTCGGCCGGAATCGGCGCCGGCGAGCGGCGGAGGCGGCGGGGTGGTTCGGGCCCCGACGGGAGCGCGCTACGGGGGCCGGGGGGTGTTTGCGCGGCGCGCTGAGCACCACGGGCTCGGCCCCGTGACCATTTGGTCACCGGGGGGCGCCGGCGACGAGATCCGCGACGGAGGGGAGCTCGGGTGCGGCGTGCTCGCCGGGGCCGAGGCCCGGGCGAGGAGAAGGGAGAGGGAGGCCGGGGAGCACGTTCCCGTGCTCCGTGGCGGGGGAAGGAAGAGGGAGGGCCGGTGCGCGCGGGGGGGGGGGGGGGCGGCCGGAGCCGACGACGGGGAGGCGGCGACGTTCGGGAGGGGGACGAGGGGAGAGCGGGGGTCGAGGGGAGAGCTCACGAGGGGGGGGCGCAGGGTCTCGGAAAGCTGCTCGGGGGCGGTCGGGGTCGACCGGCGAGGAGGAGGGCGGGGAGGCGGCCGACGGCGACGAGGGGGGCGACGGGATCGGCCGGTGCCGATCCGGATCGGCGCGGGGAGGGAGGAGGAGGGGATCGGGGGGGGGGGAATGGGTGCGGCTAGGGTTTCCTGCCGACCGGGGGGGGGATAAGGGAGTGAGGGGGTTGGGCCGGGCCAGGGGGTGGCCGGCTGGGCCAGGTGGGGGCTTGGCCCAGTTGGGCCAGTGGGGTTTTCTCCCCCCTCTCCCATTTTTGTTTTCTTTGTCTTTTCTTATTATTTTTTTCTATTTTATTTTTATTTAGTCTATCTAGATACTTTATAAAAATGTGTGCACCCCACCATAATTAACTTTGTAATATTTGACAACCCCCGAACATTTTAGATTTAATTTTTGAAAACTTTTATTGTTTGCCTATGTTTTCAATTGAATTTGAACCGGGTTCGAATCAACGTGAGTTTAATCACGGTAACCGAGATGACGTGGCATCATTAGCAGGGATTACTGTAGCTTAATTATCCGGGTGTTACAGGGAGAGTGATTTTTTCTGGAGGTAAGTGACAATGTGGGACGATGGGATAAGTGAGGGGGACCACAACCCCCAGGGCGCGCCAGGGGATGCTGGCGCGCCCAGGTGGGTTGTGCTCACCTGGTGCACCCCTCCTCTGGTTATTTTTGCACTAAATCCTTAAATATTCAGAAAAGAATCATATAAATTTTTCAGGGCATTCTGAGAACTTTTATTTTTGTGTCATTTTTTATTGCACGGTAAATTCAGAAAACAGACAAAACATGACATTTAATTTTATTTAGCTAATAAAAATAGAGAGTAAAAAGTAGGGACTTAAAGTAGTGCTTACTAAATTCATCAACTTCATACCGTTCAAAAATGATTCATTAATAAGGTTGTTCAAGTCTTATTAACAACCACTTTCGGTTAGCATGAAACCAAAGAACTTTCGTAAATCACTAAGTTACCTCAATGGGGATATGCATTTCCCCAACAATAAGCATTTCATTTTTTATAGTTGGTAGAGGTATTTGAAAACTTCCAATAGTGATTGTCGGAGATTTTTCAATAACATTAATACCATTCACTTGGAATTGTTACTTCGGAAAGTGCACTGTATGCTCATTACCATTGATATGAAAAGTGACCTTGCTTTTATAGCAATCAATAACAGCCCCTGCAGTATTCAAGAAGGGTCTACCGAGGATAATCGACATGTTGTCGTCCTCGGGCATCTCAAGTATAACAAAGTCAGTCAAAATAGTAATATTAGCAACAACAACGGGCACATCCTCACAAATATCGATAGGTATGGCGGTTGATGTGCCAGCCATTTGCAAAGATATTTCAGTAGGTGTGAGTTTATTCAAGGTAAGTCTTTTATATAAAGAGAAAGGCATAACACTAACACCAGCTCCTAAGTCACACAAAGCAGTTTTCACATAATTCTTTTTGATAGAGCAAGGTATAGTTGGTATTCCTGGATCTCCAAGTTTTTTAGGTACTCCATCTTTAAAAGTGTAATTAGCAAGCATAGTGGTGATTACAACTTTTGGTATTTTTCTCTTATTTGTGATGATGTCTTTCATATACTTTGCATAGGGAGGCATTTTCAAGATATCAGTCTAGCGAGTACGCAGAAAGACCGGCCTCAGCATTTCAACAAAGCGTTCAAATTCTTCTTACTCATTCTTTTTAGTTGACTTGGGTGGAAAAGGAATAGGTTTTTGAACCCACGGTTCTCTTTCTTTACCGTGTTTTCTAGCAACAAAGTCTTTTTTATCATATCTTTTATTCTTAGGTTGTGGGTTATCAAGATCAATAGGTGGTTCTATCTCAACATCATTATCTGGTTCTTTATCATATGTTGGTTGAGAGTCTTCATGAACCTCATCATTATTTATTTCATTAGGTGAGTGTTCATTGCGAGATTGAGTTTCAGCATCAGAGATAGAAGTTTCATTTTCATTATCAGGAGGTTTTTCTATTTCAGGTTCACTAGGAGCATGTGAAGTCCTATCATTCTTATTTTTCTTTTTCTTTCTAGAAGGACTAGGTGCACTAGTGTTAGCTCTTTGTGAATCTTATTCAATTCTTTTAGGGTGTCCCTCAGGATAAAGTGGTTCCTGAGTCATTTTACCTCCTCTAGTTGCAATTCTAATAGCAAAGTCATGCATATTATGATTCATTTCATCTAGCAATTCTCTTTGAGATTTAGCAACTTGTTCTAATTGAGTTTGAACCATAGAAGCATGTTTTTCAACACCTCTAACATCATTTGATATTCTAAATAACAAGTCACTCAAGTGAGCAATCATATCAGAATTGTATTTCAATTGTTTCATAACATTTCCATTGAAGTGATCTTGTTTTCTAATGTAGTTTTCAAACTCATAAAGGCATTGACTAGGATGCATATTATGAGGATTGTCATTATCATTGAACTTCATAAGAGAATTTACCTCTACCACCTTAGGCATTGGTGGTGTATTAAGCACGTGTATTTCTTCAATAGGAGGTAAAATTTTAACATCCTCAGCTTTAATACCTTTTTCCTTCATAGATTTCTTTGCCTTTTGCATATCTTCAGGACTGAGATATAATATACCCCTCTTCTTCGGATTAGGTTTAGGCGGTGGTTCAGGAATAGTCCAATCATCATAATTTTTCAATATGTTATTCAATAATTCTTCAGCTTGAGCAATAGTTCGTTCCCTGAAAACACAACCAACACAACTATCTAGGAAGTCCTTAGAAGCATTAGTTAGTCCATTATAGAAGATATCAAGTATTTCATTTTTCTTAAGAGGATGATCCGTCAAAGCATTAAGTAACTGGCAAAGCCTCCCCCAAGCTTGTGGGAGACTCTCTTCTTTAGTTTGCACAAAGTTAAATATTTCCTGTAAAGCAGCTTGTTTCATATGAGTAGGAAAATATTTTTCAGAGAAGTAATAAACCATATCCTGGGGACTACGCACACAACCAGGAGCAAGAGTATTGTACCAAGCTTTAGCATCACCCTTTAATGAGAAAGGAAATAATTTGAGAATAAAGTAATAATGAGTTTTCTCATCATGAGTAAAAAGGGTGGCTATGTCATTCAACTTAGTAAGATGTGCCACAACAATTTCAGTTTCATAACCAAGGAAAGGATCAGATTCAACCAGAGTAATTAACTCTGGGTTGACAGAGAATTCATAATCCTTATCAGCAATATAGATAGGTGAAGTAGCAAACTTAGGATCACATTTCATTCTAGCATTCAAAGATCTTTCTTTATACTTTTGTAGTAATTTCTCTAGATCATCTCTATCATTGCAAGCAAGAATATCTCTAGTTGCTTCTTCACTCATAACATAACCTTTCGGTATCTTAGGCAATTCATATCTAGGAAGGCTAGTTCTAACAGGTGTTTCAGGAGTTTCAGTTTCAAGCTCATCATCAGATTCAACAACATCATGTTGTATAACTCTAGCAATTTGTTTATCAAGAAAATCACCAAGTGGCACATCATCATTATCAAGCAAGGTACTAGCATCATCATAAGCATCATTCATAGTATAAGTAGCATCATCAATAACTTGAGACATATCAGAATTTATAGCATGTGGCGGTGTTGCAAATTTAGTCATAACAGAAGGTGAATCTAAAGCAGAACTGGATGACAGTTCCTAACCTCCCCTCGTCTTAGAGGGATAAATCTTAGTCTTTGGATCCTTGAGATTCTTCATAGTGATAATATGATAATAATCCCAAGTGACTCAACAAATATAGCTATGCTCCCCGGCAATGACGCCAGGAAAAGGTCTTGATAACCCACAAGTATAGGGGATCGCAACAGTTTTCGAGGGTAGAGTATTCAACCTAAATTTATAGATTCGACACAAGGGGAGCCAAAGAATACTTGATGGTATTAGCAGCTGAGTTGTCAACTCAACCACACCTAGAGATTAATTATCTGCAGCAATATGATCAGTAGCAAAGTAGTTTGATAGTTTTGATAGTAGTGACAGTAGCAACGGTAACAGTAACAGTGATAGTAGTAGTTTGTAGCAAGTGTAACAATGATGATAGCAGTATAACTTAGCAGAAAAAATAAGGATAAATTCGGAGGCATTGGATCGATGACTTGTTGGATGATATTCATCATGAGACAGTTATAACCTAGGGCAATACGGCACTAGCTCCGGTTCATCGATATAATGTAGGCATGTATTCCGTAAATAGTCATACGCGCTTTATTAAAAGAACTTGCATGACGTTTTTTGTCCTACCCTCCCGTGGCAGCGGGGTCCATATTGGAAACTAAGGGATATTAAGGCCTCCTTTTAATAGAAAACTGGAATAAAGCATTAACACATAGTGAATACATGAACTCCTCAAACTACGGTCATCACCGGGAGTGGGCCCGGTTGTTGTCACTCCGGGGTTGCCAGATCATAACCGTAGTAGGTGACTATAACTTGCAAGATCGGATCTAAAACATGGATATAATGATGAATTCATAAATGGTTCAGATCTTAAATCATGGCACCCGGGCCCAAAGTGACAAGCACTAAGCATGGCAAAGTCATAGCAACATCAATCTAAGAACATAGTGGATACTAGGGATCAGGCCCTAACAAAACTAACTCGATTACATGATGAATCTCATCCAACTCCTCACCGACCAGCGAGCCTACGAAGGAATTACACACTCTCGGTGGGGAGCATCATGGAATTGGCAATGGAGATAGGTTGGTGATGACGAAGATCGAAGATCCCTTTCTCCGGAGCCCCAAACGGACTCCAGATTTGCCCCCCCGAGGAAGAACAGGGCTTGGCGGCAGCTCTATCTCGTGGATCGTGATAATTCTTTCTCCCTGTTTTTTTTTCTGGAAATATATGATTTATAGTATCAGGGGGGTCATCAGCGGGGCCACCAGGTGGGTACAACCCACCTGGGCGCGCCCTGGTGGGTTGTGCCCACCCAGGGCCCCTCTTCGGTAGGTCTTGGCTCCAGAAATTCTTATATATTGTATAAAAATTCCTCAAAAAGTTTTGTTCAATTCCGAGAACTTTTATTTCTGCACAAAAACAACACCATGGTAGTTCTGCTGAAAACAACATCAGTCCGGGGTTAGTTTCATTCAAATCATGCAAATTAGAGTCCAAAACAAAAGGAAAAGTGTGAGAAAAATTAGATACGTTGAAGACGTATCAGCGACGACGACGGGAGGCGCCACCCCGCAAGGCGGCAACTTGCGCCAGGCACTCCGCATCGGCGCCATCGACCGCGGCCGCCGCGAGCCGTCGGCAGAACCCCGCACGAGGGGGGTTGAGCCACCGGCCACGACGGGCGGCGCAGCTCGATGGGGCGCCGGGGAGGGGGGGGGACAAGCGCACGGCGAGAGAGAAGGGGGAAGCCGAGTCTTCGTCGGCTAGGTCAGAGCAGCGGATGCGGGGTTGGGCTGCCGGTGTGGGTGGAGGCGGCTCCGGCGAGGGCAACACCAGTAGTGAGAGGGGCGGCGGAAGGTCTGGCGAGGGACCGAGGAGAGCCGGAGCGGCGGGGGAGGCGCAGGCCGCGCGTAGCCAACGCCATCGCCAGAGCACCCCATCATCCCCTATTAAAATGTTATATCTTGTGTTGGACTGAGCCATTTCGATTATGATGGGTCTAACCATCGACAGTTGGTCGCATGTGGGAGGTCAGGAGAGGGCATGGTACGGGCATGGTACTGCCAGTGCTCTACGGTTCGTTCTTTTTGTTTTCTTTATTCTTGATCGACTCCCTAGAGGCAAGGTGCAAGCATTCGCTGGAATTGAAGGCTCTGTTCCATGAGTAGATCAAGGTGCTTTGTAGTATATCAATAGTTTAGACGAGGTGTTCCATATATCTGTGCAATCCACATTTACAACAAATACATGCTTCATGCTTAAAGTTTTGATGGTAATTATACCGTGTTTGGTACATGTTTAACACATATTTACTTCATTTAGATTTGTAAAGAGTGTATTTTTCCACAACATGATTTTGTAAGACACTAGGAATGTGTTTTTTTGCATTAAATAACCAGGATGCATGTTGCTCATAAGCAATAAATAAATAATTTTTATATTCTTGCTTTGTGGTTGTTGGTGTCTCATAATAATAGTTATATGTCGTCTAGCGACATAATCTTGCAAATTGAATAAGTTTTTTTATTAATCAGCTTAATCAAAAAATATTATTGCATGTACTTGATCAGTTGTGTATAATCAAAAGACACGCCAAGCAAGCCACACCAGTAGCCCGCTAAAGCAAACAACACAACATACGCCATTCGAGAAACTTCGACAAATTTCTATTATAAAAAGCATCATGAATTAAACAAACAACAAATGTGATAGTGAAAAGCGGCGCAGCGAAGCGCGCGTCAGCTTCTAGTACTTTCCAACCAGGCAATAATGGGCAGCTTGTCATCAGTATGCGGGGAGATCAAGTACGACAAGAAATAACATTGTTGAAACTGTTGTGAGCAACGCAGGAACATACGAGGCAAACTCAGTTACAGAGAGAGTTGACGAATCTAATGGTGAAGAGCCGCAAGAGGATGAGTTGTAGTCTTCACGGGCGCCTCCACCAGCGCCCTTTCTACACATGAAGATTGCTACATTCTAAGATGCCAAGAGATACTACCAGAATTATGCAAAGTATAATGGTTTTGTGATATACACAGATTATCGCAGAAAGCTCAAGAAAATAGGAGAGCACAGCAGGGGGCAAATGAAGTGTCACAAATCAAGAAAGAACAAGCAAAAAATAACGGTGATGGTCCAGTCGTCCTGGAACGTAGAAGAGATATCATGGTGAAGACTGCCCTGCCAAAATGAAGCTCAACATCGATGGGGCTTGGTGGGTGGTAACAAAATACGTAGGAGACCACAACGATGACATGATAAAGAAATTTGACCTGGTGAAGTATATGAGCGCTCACCATGGATTCACCCCACAAGAGCAACAATTTGTGAAGTTGTTGCATGGTTGTAACTTGTAGTCTGGGAGAATGGTGCACATACTATCCATGATACACATCAAGATAGGGAAGCTTAACAAAACTTGGTAGCAAAATATCACATGGAAAGACAACTAACAAACATGAAGGACATAATTGCATACTTCAAGGAGAAGGAGAATGAAGATCCCGATTTCTTCTACAAAATTAAACTGGATTGCAAGAACCATGGGGTGAACATGTATTGGATAGATGGTGCGGCGTGCAGGGCATACAAGCACTTTCGTGACCACGTGTCATTTGATGCGACATATCTCTCCAACATGTACAAGATGCCATGCGCTCCTTTCATTGGCATAAACAACCATAACCAGTCACTGCAGTTTGTGTGTGGGTTTATCCAAAACGAGGATGCTGGTAGCTATGCATGGTTCTTCAAAACCTTTTTGGAATGCAAGGGCAGGCTTGCCCGAATGAACATGATAATTGACCAAAATTTTAGGCTGTGTGGAGGCATTGAGGAGGTGTTCCCCAACGCAATACACATGCACTATAAGTGACATGCTATAAGAAAGGCAGAAGATACATTAGGGCATTTCTTTGATGACCGACCATAACTCCATAAAGCTTTTGAATTGTGCGTGGACCATAATTTGACACCAGACAAGTTCAAAAGGAGCTGTAAAGCAATGATAGAAAAAATACCAAGTCTAGGAAAATGAGATACTACAAAACCTTTAGGGAAAAAGGGAAATCTGGGTGCCAGCTTATTTTATGCAATGCAGTGCTTCTACACCTTCCTACAAACTACCCTGGCTCTAGATGGTGGGGCGTGTGGACATTCCCCATTGTCGAGTGTGTATGTGTGAGTAGTGGCTTCGGGTTGTATAACGCATGTTTTTGTTAGACCTTTGTTGAATAATTTAGTAAAAATGTTGTGTGCATCCATGGATGCAAAGGCCAGGGGTTTCACCTCCTTTCCGAAAAAACCAACCTCCTCTAGGATAGGCACCGGCAAGCTCACCATCATTCCCGCAAGATGAGCACCACAAACAAATGAAAATGAGCACCAAATGACAAGATTCTAAAGAAAGAGCCAATAAACTGAGGAAAGGAGGTAAGTCATGGTGGAGCAGCACCAGGAGTGCACAACGACGACGGATGGGAGGCACACCTAGGCATGAGTGACAATAACGAAGGTGGCCAAAAATACAAAGTAATGTCGAACATCACAAATTTATGCAGATAAAATGTGAATTTTGGAACACCACCATGTATAACTACATAGAAACTTGAACATATTTAGATGGATAAAGTGCCAATGAGAAGACACTACAATGGCTAGCCATAGGAACTAACTACTGCATGTTGAATGCTAGCATCACACACTAGCCAGAGACACATGTGCATGGGCTGGCCTCTGCATGGTGTGCTCGTCGTTATCTTAGGCAAAACAAACACCATAGTCCCCTTCCCTCGTGGCTCGGGGGTGAACCCGTGCGCCGCCGCCAGGGGCTCCCACAACCACCTCCCCTCCCTTGCTGTCACATGAGGCTGGCGTCGGGCAAGTCCAAGCCATAACCAAGGAAGGTGGCGGCGGGGCTTGTGTTGTTCTGCGTTATTCAGGGGTGGCGGCTTGCACACAGAGCGGGAGGTGGCGGTGCGCCCATTGGCTCTGCTCTGGCGACCTGCGGAGGACGCGGGGGGGGGGGGGGTTGGCGGCGGCCCGACGTGGCCATCGATCTGGATGTAGTGATGGCCGCGTCACCCTCGCTTGGTGGCGCTCGCGGGTGGTGGATGGACGACTTCTTGACCATGTGGGCGGTGAGTCACCAATGGATCTCCTCCTCCTTGCAGCAGCCTCTCTCCCGCTAAACTTGGTGGCTTGCGGTCTCGGTCGTCAGCCTCGGTGCATTAGCGGGGGCTGGTAGAGGTGCATTCAGACCGTAGGAAACTCTGGATGGCCCTCTCATCTTGAAGGTGGTGATGACCAAGGTCATCGGTATCCTCCTTATAGACGCCACCGAGGTCCCTCCCCTACACCCCGACCCCCCATGCCTGGGTGAAGACCCAAAATCTCCTTAGATTGGGCGGTGGCGGATGCGTCAGTACCCGCTCTGAAGAAGGATCGATGGAAGATGGTGGCGGCAGCCTCTGCAGCGTGCGCGTGCGATGTGCGCTGGACCGGTGTGTGCCCTAGACCCGGCAATGCGGTTTGGTTGGGGCCTCCAGCTTTAGAGGCTTTGGTGTGAGGTCTAAGTATGCGGTTCAGACAATCTACACCTCTTCATCAAGTTGATAGGAATAGCGACATATGTTGCCGAGAAGATGAGTTCAGACTTATTGATGTATTACTTTGTAAGATCTTGATGAATAATTAATAAAATGGCTGCATGCATCACCCTGATGCAGAGGTAGGGGGTCATCATCCTTTTCAAAAAAGATGATAATGAATAGTGGTTGAGATTCCTTTTTACCCCATTACTCAAGATAAATGAAAGTTATTGTTCTAGTATACAAAGAGACTTACACTGCAATTTATAGCCTTTGAACCATATTCGTAATTTTGTATGCATAACTTTGTAAATGCAATTCATATTTCATGAAATATTTTTTCACTCCCCAACCGTTCCAGTATAGTATATATCCATCATACAATATGATTACCCTGAAAACATCCAGGAGCACCAAGAAACCCTATTTTCACCGTCGCAACCTTCTGTACCCGTGAGATCCCATCTTGGGGCCTTTTCCGGCGCTCCGCCGAAGGGGGAATCGATCACGAAGGGCTTCTACATCAACACCATAGCCTCTCCGATGATGTGTTAGTAGTTTACCATAGACCTTCGGGTCCATAGTTATTAGCTAGATGGCTTCTTCTCTCTCCTTGGATCTCAATACAAAGTTCTCCTTGATTCTCTTGGAGATTTATTCGATGTAATTCTTTTTGCAGTGTGTTTGTCGAGATCCGATGAATTAGAGTTTATGATCAAGATTATCAATGAACAATATTTGATTCTTCTCTGAATTCTTATATGCATGATTTAAATATCTTTGCAAGTCTCTTCGAATTATGAGTTTGGTTTGGCCTAATAGATTGATCTTTCTTGCAATGGGAGAAGTGCTTAGCTTTGGGTTCAATCTTGCGGTGTCATTTCCCAGTGACAGCAAGGGCAGCAAGGCACGTATTGTATTGTTGCCATCGAGGATAAAAAGATGGGGTTTATATCATATTGCTTGAGTTTATCCCTCTACATCATGTCATCTTGCCTAATACGTTACTCTGTTCTTATGAACTTAATATTCTAGATGCATGATGGATAGCGATCGATGTGTGGAGTAATAGTAGTAGATTAAGAATCGTTTCGGTCTACTTGTCACGGACGTGATGCCTATATACATGATCATGCCTAGGTATTCTCATAACTATGTGCTTTTCTATCAATTGCTCGACAGTAATTTGTTCACCCACCGTAGATTATGCTATCTTGAGATAAGCCACTAGTGAAACCTATGGCCCTTGGGTCTATTCTCCATCATATTATTTTCCCATCAACTTGCCAATTTCTGTCGCCGTTTATATTGCAATCTTTACTTTTCAACCTATACAACAAAATACCAAAAATATTTATCTTATTATCTTTATCATATCCCACTTTTGCAAGTGGCCGTGAAGGGACTGACAACCCCTTTATCGCGTTGGTTGCAAGGTTCTTGATTGTTTGTGCAGGTACGAGGGACTTGCGTGTAGTCTCCTACTGGATTGATACCTTGGTTCTCAAAAACTGAGGGAAATACTTACGCTACTTTGCTGCATCACCCTTTCCTCTTCAAGGGAAAACCAATGCATGCTCAAGAGGTAGCAAGAAGGATTTCTGGTGCCGTTGCCGGGGAGATCTACGCACAAGTCAAGACATACCAAGTACCCATCACAAACTCTTATCCCTCACATTACATTATTTGCCATTTGCCTCTCGTTTCCTCTCCCCCACTTCACCATTGCCGTTTTATTCCCCTCTTTTCCGTTCACCCTTTTTCCATTCGCCTTCTTTCGCTTGCCTCTCGTGTGATTGTGTGTTGGATTGGTTGTTTGTCACGATGGCTCAAGACAATACTAAATTGTGTGACTTTTCCAATACCAACAATAATGATTTTATTAGCACTCTGATTGCTCCTCTTACTAATGCTGAATCTTGTGAAATTAATACTGCTTTGCTGAATCTTGTCATGAAAGATCAATTTGCTGGCCTTCCTAGTGAAGATGCCGCTACTCATCTAAATAGCTTTGTTGATTTATATGATATGAAAAAGAAGAAAGATGTGGATAATGATACTGTTTAATTGAAGCTATTTCCATTTTCGCTTAGAGATCATGCTAAAAATTGGTTCTCGTCTTTGCCTAAAAATAGTATTGATTCATGGAATAAGTGCAAAGATGCTTTTATCTCTAAGTATTTTCCTCCTGCTAAGATCATCTCTCTTAGAAAAGATATTATGAATTTTAAGCAACTTGATCATGAGCATGTTGCACAAGCTTGGGAGAGGGTGAAATTAATGATACGTAATTGCCCAACACACGGTTTGAATTTATGGATGATTATACAATTTTTTTATGCTGGATTGAATTTTGCTTCTAGAAATCTTTTAGATTTGGCTGCGGGAGGCACTTTTATGGAAATCACTTTAGAAGAAGCTACTAAACTCCTAGATAATATTATGGTTAATTATTCTCAATGGCACACCGAAAGATCTACTAGTAAAAAGGTTCATGCGATAGAAGAGATTAATGTTTTGAGTGGAAAGATGGATGAACTTATGAAGTTGTTTGCTAATAAGAGCGCTTCTTCTAATCCTAATGATATGCCCTTGTCTACTTTGATTGAAAATAATAATGAATCTATGGACGTGAATTTTGTTGGTAGGAACAACTTTGGTAACAACGCGTATAGAGGAAATTTTAATTCTAGGCCGTTCCCTAGTAATTCCTCTAATAATTATGGTAATTCCTACAACAACTCTTATGGATATTTTAATAAGATGCCCTCTGATTTTGAGACTTGTGTTAAAGAATTTATGATTTCTCAAGAGAATTTCAATGCTTTGCTTGAAGAAAAATTGCCTAAGATTGATGAGTTGGCTAGGAACGTGGATATAATTTCTCTTGATGTTGATTGTTTGAAACTTAGATCTATTCCACCTAAGCATGATATCAATGTGTCTCTCAAATCCATGAGAATTTCCATTGATGAGTGCAAAGAAAGAACCGCTAGGATGCGTGCTAAAAAGGATTGCTTTGTAAAAGCGTATTCTTCTAGTTTTCATGATAATAATGATGAAGATCTAAAAGTGATTGATGTGTCACCTATTAAGTCTTTGTTTGCCAATATGAATCTTGTTAAAGATGGGACTAGAGATGAGTCAACTTTAGTTAAAAGGCGTCCCAACGATTCAGAGTTTTTAGATCTTGATGCAAAAATTGGTAAAAGTGGGATTGAAGAGGTCAAAACTTTACATAGCAATGAACCCACTATTTTGGATTTCAAGGAATTTAATTACGATAATTGATCTTTGGTAGATTGTATTTCCTTGTTGCAATCCGTGTTAAATTCTCCTCATGCTTATAGTCAAAATAAAGCTTTTACCAAACATATCGTTGATGCTTTAATGCAATCTTATGAAGAGAAACTTGAATTAGAAGTCTCTATCCCTAGAAAACTTTATGATGAGTGGGAGCCTACTATTAAAATTAAGATTAAAGATCATGAGTGTTACGCTTTATGTGATTTGGGTGCTAGTGTTTCCACGATTCCAAAAACTTTGTGTGATGTGTTAGGTTTCCGTGAATTTGATGATTGTTCTTTAAATTTGCATCTTACGGATTCCATCATTAAGAAACCTATGGGAAGGATTAATGATGTTCTTATTGTTGCAAATAGGAATTATGTGCCCGTAGATTTCATTGTTCTTGATATAGATTGCAATCCTACATGTCCTATTATTTCTGGTAGACCTTTCCTTAGAACGATTGGTGCAATTATTGATATGAAAGAAGGAAATATTAGATTCCAATTTCTGTTAAGGAAAGTCATGGAACACTTTCCTAGAAAGAAAATTAAATTACCTTATGAATCTATTATGAGAGCCACTTATGAATTGCATACCAAAGATGATAATACCTAGATCTATTCTTGCTTTCATGCCTAGCTAGGGGCGTTAAACGATAGCACTTGTTGGGAGGCAACCAAATTTTATTTTTGTCTTTTGCTTTTTGTTTATGTTTAGTAATAAATAATTCATCTAGCTTATTTATAGATGTGGTTTTATGTTTTTAATTAGTGTTTGTGCCAAGTAGAACCTTTGGGAAGATTTGGGGAAAGTCTTTGCGATCTTGCTGTAAAAAATAGAAACTTTAGCACTCACCAGATTTGCTGCCATTTTTTAATGGAGAGTGATATTAGGTTGATTATTTTTGCAGATGATTAATAGACAAATTCCTCACGCCCACCAATTTATTTCAGAATTTTTGGGGTTACAGAAGTATATGTTTGATACAGATTTCTACAGACTGTTCTGTTTTTCGTGAGTTATTTGCTTATTTTGATGAATCTATGGCTAGTATCCGGGGTATGAACCATATAGAAGTTGGAATACAGTAGGTTTAACATCAATATAAATAAAGAATGAATTCATTACAGTACCTTAAAGTGGTGATTTGTTTTCTTATACTAACGGAGCTCATGAGATTTTCTGTTGAGTTTTGTGTTATGAAGTTTTCAAGTTTTGCGTAAAGATTTGATGGATTTTGGAATAAGGAGTGGCAAGAGCCTAAGCTTGGGGATTCCCATGGCACCCCAAGGTAAAATTCAAGGACAACCAAAATCCTAAGCTTGGGGATGCCCCGGAAGGCATCCCCTCTTTCGTCTTCGTCCATCGGTAACTTTACTTGAGGCTATATTTTTATTCACCACATGATATGTGTTTTGCTTGGAGTGCCTTGTATGATTTGAGTCTTTGCTTATTAGTTTACCACAATCATCCTTGCTGTACAAACCTTTTGGAGGGACACACATGAATCGGAATTTATTAGAATACTCTATGTGCTTCACCTATATCTTTTGAGCTAGATAATTTTGCTCTAGTGCTTCACTTATATCTTTTTATAGCACGGTGGTGTTTTTGTTTTATAGAAATTATTGATCTCTCATGCTTCACTTATATCATTTTGAGAGTCTTTTAGAACAGCATGGTAATTTTCTTTGGCTATAAAATTAGTCCTAATATGATAGGCATCCAAGATGGGTATAATAAAAACTTTCATAAAAATGCATTGAGTACTATGATAAGTTTGATACTTGATGATTGTTTTGAGATATGAAGATGGTAATATTAGAGTTGTGCTAGTTGAGTAGTTGTGAATTTGAGAAATACTTGCGTTGAAGTTTGCAAGTCCCGTAGCATGCACGTATGGTGACTGTTGTGTGACAGATTTTAAACATGAGGTGTTCTTTGATTGTCATCCTTATGAGTGGCGGTCGGGGACGAGCGATGGTCTTTTCCTACCAATCTACCCCCCTAGGAGCATGTGTGTAATGCTTGGTTTTTGATGACTTGTAGATTTTTGCAATAAGTATGTGAGTTCTTTATGACTAATGTTGAGTCCATGGATTATACGCACTCTCACCTTTCCATCATTGCTAGCCTCTTCGGTACCATGCATTGCCCCTTCTCACCTTGAAAGTTGGTGCAAACTTCGCCGGTGCATCCAACCCCCGTGATATGATATGCTCTATCACACATAAACCTCCTTATATCTTCCTCAAAACAGCCACCATACCTACCTATTATGGCATTTCCATAGACATTCTGAGATATATTGCCATGCAACTTTCCACTGTTTCATTTATTATGACACGCTTCATCGTTGTCATATTGCCTTGCATGATCATGTAGTTGACATCGTATTTGTGGCAAAGCCACCATGCATAATTTATCATACATGTCACTCTTGATTCATTTCCCATCCCGGTACACCGTCGGAGGCACACATATAGAGTCATATTTTTGTTCTAGTATCGAGTTGTAATCATTGAGTTGTAAATAAATACAAGTGTGATGATCATCATTAATAGAGCATTGTCCCAAAAAAAGAGAAAAAAGAGAGAAAAGAAATAAAAGGGACAATGCTACTATCATTTGTTTCCATACTTGCGCTTTAAAGTAATACCATGATCTTTATGACAGAGAGTCTCTTATTTTGTCACTTTCATATACTAGTGGGAATTTTTCATTATAGAACTTGGCTTGTATATTCCAGCAATGGGCTTCCTGAAATGCCCTAGGTCTTCGTGAGCAAGCAAGTTGGATGCACACCCACTTAGTTTCTTTTGTTGAGCTTTCATACATTTATAACTCTAGTGCATCTATTGCATGGCAATCCCTACTCCTTGCATTGACATCAACTGATAGGCATCTCCCTAGCCCGTTTATTAGCCGCGTCGATGTGAGACTTTCTCCTTTTTTGTCTTCTCCACACAACCCCCATCATTATATTCTATTCCACCCATAGTGCTATGTCCATGGCTCACGCTCATGTAATGCGTGAAAGTTGAAAAAAGTTTGGGATTACTAAAGTATGAAACAATTGCTTGGCTTGTCAACGGGGTTGTACATGATGAGAGCATTTTTGAGTGACGAAAATGAAGCATAGCCAAACTATATGATTTTGTAGGGATAAGCTTTCTTTGGCCATGTTATTTTGACAAGACATAATTGCTTAGCTAGTATGCTTGAAGTATTATTATTTTTATGTCAATAATAAACTTTTATCTTGAATCTTCCGGATCTGAACATTCACGCCACAATAAAAAGAACTACTTTGAAAATTATGTTAGGTAGCATTCCACATCAAAAATTCTGTTTTTATCATTTACCTACTCGAGGACGGGCAAGAATTAAGCTTGGGGGTGCTTGATACGTCTCCAACATATCTATAATTTTTGATTGTTCCATGCTATTATATTATCTGTTTTGGATGTTTAATGGCCTTTATTATGCACTTTTATATTATTTTTGGGACTAACCTATTAACCGAAGGCCCATTGCAAATTGTTGTTTTTCTGCCTATTTCAGTGTTTCGCAGAAAAGGAATATCGAACGGAATCCAAGCGGAATGAAACCTTCGCGAGGATCGTTTTTAGAACAAACGCAATCCAGGAGACTTGGAGTGAACGTCAAGGAAGCAGTGAGGAAGCCACGAGACAGGAGGGCATGCCCCCACCCTCATGGGCCCCTCATGGCTCCACCGACCTACTTCTTTCGCCTATATATACTCATATACCCTGAAAACATCCAGGGGCACCACAAAACCCTATTTCCACCGCCGCAACCTTCTGTACCCGTGAGATCCCATCTTGGGGCCTTTTATGGCGCTCCGCCGGAGGGGGAATCGATCACGGAGGGCTTCTACATCAACACCATAGCCTCTCCGATGATGTGTGAGTAGTTTACCACAGACCTTTGAGTCCATAGTTATTAGCTAGATGGCTTCTTCTCTCTCTTTGGATCTCAATACAAAGTTCTCCTCGATTCTCTTGGAGATCTATTCGATGTAATTCTTTTTGCGGTGTGTTTGTCGAGATCCGATGAATTGTAGGTTTATGATCAAGATTATCTATGAACAATATTTGATTCTTCTCTGAATTCTTATATGCATGATTTAAATATCTTTGCAAGTCTCTTCGAATTATCAGTTTGGTTTGGCCTACTAGATTGATCTTTCTTGCAATGGGAGAAGTGCTTAGCTTTGGGTTCAATCTTGCGGTGTCCTTTCCCAGTGATAGCAGGGGTAGCAAGGCACGTATTGTATTGTTGCCATCGAGGATAAAAAGATGGAGTTTATATCATATTGCTTGAGTATATCCCTCTACATCATGTCATCTTGCCTAATGCGTTACTCTATTCTTATGAACTTAATACTCTAGATGCATGCTGGATAGTGGTCTATGTGTGGAGTAATAGTAGTAGATGCAGAATCGTTTTGGTCTACTTGTCACGGACATGATGCCTATATACATGATCATGCCTAGATATTCTCATAACTATGCGCTTTTATATCAATTGCTCGACAGTAATTTGTTCACCCAACGTAGATTATGCTATCTTGAGAGAAGCCACTAGTGAAACCTATGGCCCTTGGGTCTATTCTCCATCATATTATTTTCCCATCAACTTGCCGATTTCTGTCGCCGTTTATATTGCAATCTTTACTTTTCAACCTATACAACAAAATACCAAAAATATTTATCTTATTATCTTTATCATATCCCACTTTTGCAAGTGGCCGTGAAGGGACTGACAACCCCTTTATCGCATTGGTTGCAAGGTTCTTGATTGTTTGTGCAGGTATGAGGGACTTGCGTGCAGTCTCCTACTGGATTGATACCTTGGTTCTCAAAAGCTGAGCGAAATACTTACGCTACTTTGCTGCATCACCCTTTCCTCTTCAAGGGAAAACCAACGCATGCTCAAGAGGTAGCAAACCCGATGCACTAGGTATTACACCTAGATCGGATATGAACTCCTTCATCCAGACTCCTTCATTTGTTGCTTCCGAAGCAGCTATGTATTCCCCTTCACACGTAGATCCCGCCACGATGCTCTTCTTAGAACTGCACCAACTGACAACTCGACCATTCAATAAAAATATGTATCCGGTTTGTGACTTAGAGTCATCCAGATCAGTGTTAAAGCTTGGATCGACGTAACCGTTTACGACGAGCTCTTTGTCACCTCCATAAACGAGAAACATATCATTAGTCCTCTTCAGGTATTTCAGGATGTTCTTGACCGCTGTCCAGTGATCCACTCCTGGATTACTTTGGTACCTCCCTGCTAAACTAATAGCTAGGCACACATCAGGTCTAGTGCACAGCATTGCATACATGATAGAACCTATGGCTGAGGCATAGGGAATGACCATCATTTTCTCTGCATCTTCTGCAGTGGTCGGGCATTAAGTATGACTCAACTTCACACCTTGTAACACATGCAAGAACCCTTTCTTTGACTGATCCATTTTGAACTTCTTCAAAACTTTGTCAAGGTATGTGATTTGTGAAAGTCCAATTAAGCGTCTTGATCTATCTCTATAGATCTTGATGCCCAATATATAAGCAGCTTCACCGAGGTCTTTCATTGAAAAATTCTTATTCAAGTATCCTTTTATGCTATTCAGAAATTCAGTATCATTTTCAATCAACAATATGTCATCCACATATAATATCAGAAGTGCTACAGAGCCCCCACTTAGTTTCTTGTAAATACGGGCTTCTGCAAAAGTTTGTATAAAAAGATATGCTTTGATCACACTATCAAAGCGTATATTCCAACTCCGAGATGTTTGCACCAGTCCATAAATGGATCGCTGGAGCTTGCACACTTTGTTAGCACCTTTTGGATCGACAAAACCTTCTGGTTGCATCATATACAATTCTTCTTTAAGATATCCATTAAGGAATGCAGTTTTGACATCCATTTGCCAAATTTCATAATCATAAAATGCGGCAATTTCTAACATGATTCGGATGGACTTAAGCATCGCTACGGGTGAGAAGTTCTCATCGTAGTCAAATCCTTGAACTTGTCGAAAACCTTTCGCAACAAGTCATGCTTTGTAGACAGTAACATTACCGTCAGCACCGGTCTTTTTCTTGAAGATCCAATTGTTCTCTATGGCTTGCCGATCATCGGGCAAGTCAACCAAAGTCCATACTTTGTTCTCATACATGGATCCCATCTCAGATTTCATGGCCTCAAGCCATTTCGCGGAATCTGGGCTCATCATCGCTTCCTCATAGTTCGTAGGTTCGTCATGGTCAAGTAACATGACCTCCAGAACAGGATTACCATACCACTCTGGTGCGGATCTTACTCTGGTTGACCTACGAGGTTCGGTAGTAACTTGATCAGAAGTTTCATGATCATCATCATTAGCTTCCTCACTAATTGGTGTAGGAATCATTGGAACTGATTTCTGTGATGAACTACTTTCCAATAAGGGAGAAGGTATAGTTACCCCATCAAGTTCTACTTTCCTCCCACTCACTTCTTTCGAGAGAGAAACTCCTTCTCTAGAAAGGATCCATTTTTAGCAACAAATATCTTGCCTTCACATCTGTGATAGAAGGTGTACCCAACAGTTTCCTTTGGGTATCCTATGAAGACACATTTCTCCGATTTGGATTCGATCTTATCAGGTTGAAGCTTTTTCACATAATCATCGCAGCCCCAAACTTTAAGAAACAACTACTTGGGTTTCTTGCCAAACCACAATTCATATGGTGTCGTCTCAACGGATTTTGATGGTGCCCTATTTAACGTGAATGTAGCCGTCTCTAAAGCATAACCCCAAAACGATAGCGGTAAATCAGTAAGAGACACCATAGATCACACCATATCTAATAAAGTGCGGTTACGATGTTCGGACACACCATTACGCTGTGGTGTTCCAGGTGGTGTGAGTTGTGAAACTATTCCGCATTGTTTCAAATGAAGACCAAACTCATAACTCAAATATTCACCTCCACGATCAGATTGTAGAAACTTAATTTTCTTGTTACGGTGATTTCCATGTTCACTCTGAAATTCTTTAAACTTTTCAAATGTTTCAGACTTATGTTTCATCAAGTAGATATACCCATATCTGCTCAAATCTTCTATGAAGGTCAGAAATTAACGATACCCGCCATGAGCATCAACACTCATCGGACCGCATACATCACTATGTATTATTTCCAATAAGTCTGTTGCATGTTCCGTTGTTCCGGAGAACGGATTTTTAGTCATCTTGCCCATGAGGCATGGTTCGCAAGTATTAAGTGATTCATAATCAAGTAATTCCAAAAGCCTATCATCATGGAGTTTCTTCATGCACTTTACACCAATATGACATAAACAGTAGTGCCACAAATAAGTTGCACTATCAATATTGAACTTATATCTTTTGGCTTCAATACTATGAATATGTGTATCACTACTATCAAGTTTCAATAAAAATAGACCACTCATCAAGGGTGCATGACCATAAAAGATATTATTCATATAAATAGAACAACCATTAATCTCTGATTTAAATGAATAATCGTCCGAATCAAACAAGATCTAGATATAATGTTCATGCTTAACGCTGGCACCAAATAACAATTACTCAGGTCTAAAACTAATCCCGAAGGTAGATGTAGAGGTAGCGTGCCGAGCGCGATCACTTTGACTTTGGAACCATTTCCCACGCACATCGTCACCTTGTCCTTAGCCAATCTTCGCTTAATCCGCATCCCCTGCTTCGAGTTGCAAATATGAGCAACAGAACTAGTATCAAATACCCAGGCGCTACTGCGAGCATTAGTAAGGTACACATCAATAACATGTATATCAAATATACCTTTCACTTTGCCATCCTTCTTATCCGCCAAATACTTGGGGCAGTTCCGCTTCCAGTGACCAGTCCCTTTGCAGTAGAAGCACTCAGTCTCAGGCTTAGGTCAAACTTGGGCTTTGATAACCCACAAGTATAGGGGATCGCAACAATTTTCGATAAGTAAGAGTGTCGAACCCAACGAGGAGCTAAAGGTAGAACAAATATTCCCTCAAGTTCTATCGGCCCACCGATACAACTCACGCACGTTTGACGTACGCTTACCTAGAAGCAAGTATGAACAGAAGTACTTTGTAGGTGTTGTTGGATAGGTTTGCAGATAATAAAGAGCAAGTAAATAAAAAGGTAGGGGCTGTTTTCGATTAAGAAAACAATAAATTAAATATAGCGAGTGTGGGAAAAAGTGGTGGTAGGAGTTGCGAAATTGTCCCTAAGAAATTGACTACTTTCACTATACCGATAGCAAAGTATTATGGTCGGGAGAGGGCCACTGCTAGCATGTCATCCCTGCACTTGGAATTCTATGCACTTATGATTGGAACTATTAGGCAAGCATCCGCAACTACTAATGTTCATTAAGGTAAAAACCCAAACCATAGCATTAAGATATATTGGTCCCCCTTCAAATCCCGTATGCATCAATTTCTATGCTAGGTTGAAGCTTCTGTCACTCTTGCCCTCCAATACATAGTCCTGTCAACATACAACTTAACCCTAGGGTGATCCACGTGCGCAATCATATATCGGGCCACCAAAGGATAGGAACATAACCACAAGCATAGCAATTCATCAACCACCGATTAGGACCAACGAAATCTACTCAGACATCATAGGATGGCAACACATCATTGGATAATAATATGAAGCATAAAATAGCATGTTCAAGTAGAGGGTACAACGGGTTGCAGGAAGGTGGACTGCTGTAGATAGAGGGGGGACGGTGATGGACGATGTTGGTGAGATGGCGAGGTGTTGGTGTAGGATCGCGCGTGTGATGATGATGGCCACGACAGCGTCTCCGGACGCCACCGGAAGAGAAGGGAGAGGGGCCCCTTCGTCTTCTTCTTCCTTGACCTCCTCCCTAGAGGGAGAAGGGTTTCCCCTCTGGTCCCTTGGCCTCCAATGGCATGGGAGGAGCGAGAGCCCCTCCGAGATGGATCCGTCTCTCTAGTCTCTCTTGTATTTTCCGCTGATTCCCAGATCTTCCCTTTCACCGTTTCTTATATTTCCCGGACGATCCGTAACTCCGATTGGGGCTGAAATTAACACGAGCTCTATCCGGGATATTAGCTTTGGTTGCAGCGAAAGAAGGGAATCAACCACCTTATGGGTGGCCAGAAGGGTGGGGTGCGCCCAGGGGCAGGCGTGCCCCCTGCCTCGTGGTCCACCTCGGGCACCGTTCATCGCGTGTTTTTAATCCCAAAAAATTCATATATATTCCAAAAAATCTCCATCAGCTTTTTATCCCGGTGGACTCCGTTTTGATATGGATATTCTGCGGAAAAAAACATGCACAAATAGGAACTAGCACTGGGCACCTGGACAATATGTTAGCCAAAATAGTTATAAAAGTTGCCAAAAGTTATAGAAGTTGGTAGAAGATTGGCATGGAACAATCAAAAATTATAAGATACACGGGAGGAGCGTATCAGCATCCCCAGTCTTAATTCACTGCTCGTCCTCGAGTAGTAAATGATAAAAAGATAATTTTTGATGTGAAATGCTACACTACAAAAAAAGACACATCCGTGACATTTTGGGCCGAAAGAATTTTTTTTCTGTCATACATATGACACTTCTATGACGATAATTGCGACAAAACCCGGTATCATCATAGATGTGGTGGGCTCCTACTTCTATGACAAAAAATCATGACAGAAAATGGGCTTTTCGTCCTGGGCGGGCCGGAGACGCAGCTGCATGACATTCTTTGGGCCGTCCATGACGGAAAAAACCGTGGTAGAAGCGAGGGGGAGGAAAATTTCGGGGAGTTCCCGGTTACGGTGGGAGGTCGGGGGCCGAGCGATGCACGTCTCTCTCGTACACGTACGCGCGTGTGTGCGAGGCGTTGGCTCTAACTGAACCCGAGCGAGGCATTGGGCTCTAACTGAACCCGAGCGATTGCACTGCAGGCTACGCGTTACTGAACCCGAGCGATCGATCGATGGCTGTTAACTGAACCCGATCGAGCGATTCCTTCGCTACTGCTGCTAACTGAAGCCGATCGATGCTGCCTCTGGATGAACAGTGAGCGTTGCGGGGGGGGGGGGGGTGGATGAACAGTTCCCGGTGGGGGTGGATGAACAGGACCCCGTGGTGTTGCCTCTGGATGAACAGGACCCCGATCGATCGAGCCGGTTGGGGCTGGATGAACAGGACCCCGTGGAGGGCTGGATGAACAGGACCACCCCGTGGAGGGCAGGATGAACAGTAGACGGTGGAGGGCAGGATGAACAGTAGCCCGTGGAGGGGTGGTTGAACAGGAGCCCGTGGAGAGGGCTGGTTGAACAGTAGCCGGTGGAGTAGCGCGCGGTGGAGGCTGGATGAACAGGAGCCCGTGGATGAACAGTCGCAGGTGGAGGCTGGAGGAGGTCGACGGTGGATGAACAGTAGCTCGTGGAGGCTGGAGGGGGTCGACGGTGGAGATGAACAGTATCCCGTGGAGTCCCGTTTTGCGGTACGCCACACCCCTCCCGATGAACAGGACCCCCGTTTCGACCGTAGCGCTCCAACACAAGTCCGTTTCCTCCGTTTTGCGGTACGCACACCCCTCCCCGATGAACAGGACCCCCGTTTCGACCGTAGGAGGTCCGTTTCCTCCGTTTTGCGGTACGCCAGACCCCTCCCCGATCAACAGGATCCCGTTTCGAAACGTGGCCGGTCGAACACAAGGCCGTTTCCTCCGTTCTGCGGTACGCCAGGCCTCGTTTCCATCGCCTGTTCCGTCCAAGCCCTCCCGATGAACACGACGCATTCCGTTGCCTCCCCATGAACACGACGCATTCCGTTGCCTCCCCATGAACACGACGACGACGTTGTTTCTCCGTTCCGACCCAGCCATGTACACGAGCCCTGGCCGTACGTATGCGCGAGTAGGCGTTCGAGACCCCGCCCGTATGTACACATACGTGGCCGTATTTTCTTTCTTGCACCCTGGCCGCTGTACGTACGTGTACATGCTACGTGCGCGCCTCTACTACGACACGTGCGCGCCTCTACATCCACCAGTATATATGTACGTACACGTTCGCGACCAGAATGACAACGCTACGTACGCTTCGACCAGGTGGGTCCCGACTGTCAGGCACTTCCTTGCGTGCGAAGATGTAGCTGGTGGGTCCCAGCAGTCAGGGGCAAACGTTTTTTCGCGAAATACGGTGGCCCGTCCGGTGGGTCCCCGCTGTCAGGTGGAGGAATAATTATTTTGCACGTAATAAGGAGGCACTTCCTTGCTGCGGCCGTGGACCCAGCTGTCAGCCTCTCCACGTACAGTCCACGTCCGATGGAAGCCGTTCCTTGACCAGGTTGACCACGCCGCGCCGAGAGCACCAGGGCGGTGGACGACGGCGAGGCCTAGGAAGGGGACGACGCGGAGCCGGGGAAGACGCGGCAGTGGATGCCCACGCGTAGAGGAGTACGAGGGTTCACTGGTTCGCTGCGGTGTGAGGCTGCCGTCGCCGCAGAATAACAGGGGGTGTGGGTGAGTAGAGGGATGGCCTGGCCAGCGGTGGGAGTAGTAGGGGGCGGTGAGGCCTCCGCCGCATCGCAGCCGGCCACGGGAGGCAGGAGCACGAGGCACGACCGGCGCTGGTTTGGGCGGCTGGAGCAAGAAGACCAGAGGTTGAAGAAGCACTACGGCCGTTGGATGGACATCGTACGGTCACTGGAGCTAGAATCGTGCATATTGACTAAGTTGACAAAGCCCTCCGTCCCCGTCAACTTAGTAGGCCCACAAGTCAGCCTCCCACCAAGGTGGGTCCCAGCTAGCAGGGGGTATTCATTTTTTTGTGCGTAATAAGGAGGCACTTCCGGTGGGTCCGAGCTGACAGCAGGGGGAACGTTTTTTTCGCGAAATACGGTGGCCCGTCGGGTGGGTCCCAGCAGTCAGGGGCAAACGTTTTTTTCGCGATATACTGGTGGGCGTCCGGTGGGTCCCTGCTGTCAGGTGGAGGAATAATTATTTTCCGCGTAATAAGGAGGCACTTCCTTGCGGCTGCCGTGGACCCAGCTGTCAGCCTCTCCACGTACAGTATTCTTCCGATGGAATTCGGTCGTTGACCACATTGACCACGCCGCGCCGACAGCACCACGGCGGTGGACGACGGCGAGGCCTAGGAAGGGGACGACGCGGAGCCGGGGAAGACGCGGCAGTGGATGCCCACGCGGAGAGGAGTACGAGGGTTCACTGGTTCGGCTGCGCTGCCGTCGCCGCAGAATAACAGGGGGTGTGGGTGAGTGGAGTGGAGGGATGGCCTGGCCAGCGGTGGGAGTAGTATGGGGGCGGTGAGGCCTCCGCGGCAGCACAGCCGGCCACGGGAGGCAGGAGCAGGCGGCACGACCGGCGCTGCTTTGGGCGGCTGGAGCAAGAAGACCAGAGGTTGAAGAAGCACTACGGCCGTTGGATGGACATCGTACGGTCAGTCGAGCTAGAATCGTGCATATTGACTAAGTTGACAAAGCCCTTCGTCCCCGTCAACTTAGTAGGCCCACTATACTGGGTCCCAGCTAGCAGGGGGAGTATTCATTTTTTGTGCGTAATAAGGAGGCACTTCCTTGCGTGCGAAGATATAGCTGGTGGGTCCGAGCTGTCAGCGGCGGTAACGTTTTTTTCGCGAAATACAGAGGCCGTTTCGGTGGGTCCCAGATGTCAGGTGGAGGAAATCATTATTTTGCGCGTAATAAGGAGGCATTTCCTTGCGTGCGGCCGTGGACCCAGCTGTCAGCCTCTCCACGTACAGTCCACTTCAGATGCATGTCGGTCGTTGACCACGCTGACCACGCCACGCCGAGAGCACCAGGGCGGTGGACGACGGCGAGGCCTAGGAAGGGAACGACACGGAGGCAGGGAAGACTCGGCCGTTGTTTTTGTTTCCCACGCGGAGGGGAGTACGACTGTACGAGGGTTTACTGGTTCGTCTGCCGTCGCCGGAGAATAACAGCAGGTGTGGGTGAGTAGAGGGATGGCTAGGCCAGCGATGGGAGTACGGTGGGGCGGTGAGGCCTGCGCGGCAGCACAGCCGGCCGCGGGGAGGAGGGAGCAGGCAGTCCCGCCGGCGCTTGTTTGAGCGGCTGGAGCAGGAAGAGCAGAGATTGAAGAAGCACGACGGCCGTTGGATGGACATCCAACAGTATACAGGCCATCTGTGGAAAGCCTCAAATCTGTGGAAAACAGCATACACCCATCTGCCATTATTTCAAATAATTTACAGCCCATTTGCTAATTCTTACGGGTTTTTTGGAGCCCATATTCTTTATGTTAGCATTACAGCCCATATTGTGGCCACGGTTAAAAAATTATACGAAATTTTGCATATGTCGGTGCGGTCTGAACTGTTTTTAATCCCGAAATTTCGAGTCACATTCAGACTGATTTTAAAAATAAATGTATATCAATATAAAATCCAATAAATTGTCCACGCATAAAAATCAATGCAATTTAAAATCTCGAAATGAAAAAAAGATATTTGAAAATAATTGCCGGTTTGATGTGTTTTAAAAATGTACAACCCATTTCTCATTACTGATAGGCCATTTTCTCGGCCAGCCGAATGAAGCTCTCCTCGTCTTGAAAGATTTGCAGCCCAACAGGCCTGATAAAGCGACTTACTTGACAAATCACAAAAGAACTGGGCTAGCCATTTTCAGAAAGAAAAAAAACTACTGGGCTGGTCTGTGGTAAACATAAAAGAAAAGGCTGTCTAGACAGGCCAGAGTGTCCCGCACAGCCCAGTTGACACCCTGCTTCCGTCTCAAAAACAAATTAGATAAATGCCACTCCAATTATGGCGATTCATAAAAATGCCACTGCAATTTCCAAACTTTGAAAAATGCCACTGCAATTTTTGCAAACTTTGAAAAACGCCACTGCAGTTTGCAAACTTTGAAAAACGCCACTCCAGACTTCGAAAAATGCCACTAGAAATGGCATGAAATGGCATTTTTCAAAGTTTGGAAATTGCAGTGGCATTTCTCGGATACACCAGATTTGGAGTGGCATTTATCAAATTAACCCAAAACAAAAATAACTGGGCGAGCTGCTGGGTCCCTGGTGTCAGCCGCTCGTTGTGCAATTCTCTCGTTTATTGACTACGTTGACAATGGCATGGGACCCAGATGTCAGAAATCCACTAGGAGGAGCCATTTTTTTATTGGCTTGAAATAAGGAGGCACTTGCTTGCGTACTGCCATGACCTTGGCGGGTCCCTGTTGTCATCCTCTCCACGTACAATCATCTCCTGATTGTGTACGCATCAACTTGCTAGGCCCACAAGTCAGCCTCTAAACCGTGGAGGACAAATACAACCCATTTAAAAAAATAACAGCCCATTCCATACGTTCAAACGGAAAGTTCAACATTCAGAGCAAAGTAACAGGTCTGATCCACATATAGAGTACTGAACTTCCACGTTGACAACCATCATAGCCAAGTTAACTATCTACTCCCACTAACACTCTAGTAGCGTACAAGTACTAACTTACTCTTAGCTAACTAGACAATGCCGGCCGCCATCTGCTGTCCATGCTAAACGCCGGCACCGGCGTCCTCCGCCTCGCCTCGGACTTGCCAGAGGTGCGATAGGGCGCGTTGCTCACGCGCGTTGGCCCTTTCCATGCCGGCGTGGTCCACCGAAGCTTCGGCTTCCAAGCGGGAAACCCACTTGACGAGCTGGTAGTAAAAATCAGCGTCGCGAACGCGTGCGTGCCCGACAGCCTCCAGGGCTATTTGCCGGGCGCCGGCCTCCACGTAGTCGGCCCAGTTGCGGGCGCTCTGCTCGCGACTCAGAGCGTCGGTGCGCTGCTGCTCCATGTCGCACTGGCGGTGCAAATCAGCGATACGCTGCTCCTCCGCCAGACGGTCGCGCTCCAACAACTCCTGCTCCTCCGCCATGCGGTCGCGCTCCAACAACTCCTCGATCTCCGCATTGCCATCTAAAGACAGATAGAATGCCTCCTCCCTCCGTCTGCCTTCCGGTGAAAACCCGAACACTAGTTCCGGCGGTGACCGCCTCCGGCGTCGCCTACCGCGGACGGGCGGGGGCATGGCGGACGTGGCGAGCGACGTCGGGCCGGTGGGGGCTTATGAGGATATGGCGAGTTGGGTCACGGTGGCACCTGAGAAGGCCGGGAAACAGTACTTATAGGCGGAAGGTAGCGCGACGGTCATCGGAATTCAATGCATAATGGCTTAGCGCGCCAGCTTGCCGTGGAAAACTAGAGAAACTGAAATTATGACTGTGTCGTCCCGTCCCGTCTGGGTCGCACGCCGGCATGGCGGTCAAACGAGTGCACTCGAATCATCTCCCTCCTTGTCAATAATGATTCCACGGATTTAAAGCGTATCTTTTTTCGCATCAGTTAGCTGCCTTAATTACGGCCGGCTGCATGCAGGCACTCAGAATCGCTCGCAGGCAGTACGCGAAGCAGCATGCAACGAGTCGCAGCCGAGGGCACGCATGCAGCCACTTAAATCGCTGGAATTAATTAGGCTTAAACTTCTGCATGCCGTTAATTATTGCCATGCCTTGGTCTTGCTGCTTTGCTCACGGGACTAATAAATCCCGGACGGAGGGAGTACCTTGGTTGGTGAGAGGTTTGAATTAAGCCCTGCAAACCGGAAAGGAGGTACTAGTACGTGCGTGATCCGCTATTTATTCGTGTAGGATCGAGTAGGTCGTTTCTTGAATTGAGCCCTGCAAACCGGAAAGGAGGTAGTACGTGCGTGATCCGCTATTTATCCGTGTAGGATCGATAGTGTAGCTTGTCAGTTTCTTCAGAGGTAGGCATTTTTATCCGTGTAGGATCGATAGTGTAGCCTGTCAGTTTCTTCAGAGGTAGGCATTTTTATTCAAAAAACTGCCACTTCGCATCTTGCGTCGCAAATAAAACTGCCAGGAGCGCATTTGTAGGCTAGCTAGTGATCGATCAGTAACTTGTAAACACTGAGCGAACAGAAATAAGTAACTGTTAATGCATCTCAATGATTCACAGATCATATACAAATATGTAGCTCCAAAAGCAAAGATCAGCCACTTCGGATCTTGCGTCGCAACTAAAACTAACTAGTACGATTCCCATACATAAGATCAACATGTTAATGCATCTCAATGATTCACAGATCATATACAAATATGTAGCTCCAAAAGCAGAGATCTAGAAAAAACATCTGTTCTTCCTACTAACATGGATGCTTCTCTTGGCCAACATTCAGTACAGACTGAAAGACAAATTTGTTTGTGAAGTCTACAATTCCTCTTGCAAACGTAAGTGGTTTCACCAACAGCTGGAACCATGAGAATGAACCACACATGATGGAGGAACATCCACTGCAATATGATTTGGTCTTCTCTCGATCACACCGCGAGACTATTTTCGGAATACAAACTTTAACTTAGGCAAAATGATGCCCATTGTATAATCAGACCAAAGCAATGAAGCACCTAGTGTTGGCCAATAAATAGTACAGTACTACTTTTCTGCAGTCCATGAAGTGACTATCCAATCTTTCTGTGTCTATTTTCAAATGGCACTGCATGCAGTGACTATACTATTCTCTTGTGCAGTTCAACCAAAATTGCGGACACTTTGTTTGTTTGCCAAATAGCAACGGGCAGACATCTCTGTCTGCACAAATATCAAGCAGCTAGTAAACATATACCACACCTTGTATTTTCGGTTTAAACATGTCTCTTCCGCTTAGCATCTGTCATGTTCTGCACTGGACAATCTGATACAGTTATGTTTTGCCCTGGACAATTTCATACTGAATTGATTTGCTGGTTCAGAGCAGAAATATAGCGCCTATTCTTCATCAGACCAAGGATATCCATGTTCGCAGTGATGGAAGAGGTGAAATCAATACAACCGAAATTGAGCATCCAATCATTGAATCCTGTCCTGCACCTCCAATGTAGGTCCACCCTGCCAATAAATTCACATGCAAACCACTAGTATTACTATCTAATGACAGTACAAAAAGAGTAGCAAGATAGTAGCAAACCATGTACCTTCGTAATGAACAGCTCATAGTGCCACCAATTGGATATAAAGGTTTGGAAAAAAACATGCTCCTAATGTTGAACCAGTTGGACTTTTTGTGCAGTTCCACTAAAATCGAGCATCCCTGTTTGCATAGATATTGAAAGTGTGATTACTCTAAAAGTGGCACTAGTTGAAGCATAGACTCACAAATATAAGCATTCCAATTTCATAATGGGAAAAGGTAGCAAGACTGTTTCTAACCACCTGTTTGAAGGAATAAATAAAGCAACAACGGCTGATGTCAGGAAGGCATACATAGTTTTTTCTGAAAAACTGAGCCATTCCTGACCTTTCCTCTTCTTTTAAGCAAATTTTGTGCAGTTCTACTAAAATAAAATGCCATCACCGCCTTGACAATTCAGTGACACTGTACAAAAGGAAATGACTTAACATTACATCATGATGTCAGGTATGTAGTCGACAGGCATTAGAGACAAACATACAGACCTCCTCCGATAACATAATGAACATTAATTTTAACAAAGGTGTGACTAGCTTTACCGGGATAATTTGAGTGAACTCTACACCCTTTGTTCCTTAATATAAGACGTTTTCGCGGTTCAATTTAAAGTACCCAAACGTCTAGTATTTAGAAAAACAGGTAGTAGTTTTCTTGAGCACATATCTGGGAAAGCTTGCCACACTTTATTTATGTCCATACGCTAATGCAACACCATTCGAATACTACAAATATACACTAATCCAGTGGCTAGTGCAACAGTAGAGTAGTTAGTTTATTACAGGGTACAGTACAATGGTTTTACTGAACAGATTTCAATAAACTCTAGCACTGGAAGGTTTCTATAAGAATTAACAATACAAAATGTAAAGGTAACAAGTTTCAGCATTGGTATACTAGCTCTGCATGAGCATTAAACCAAATACAAAAGTCTGAAGGTAACTAGCATTATTAACTAATGACAGTATAAAAAATTGCAAACCATGTACCTCCAAGGTAAATATCATTTCGAACTCGGGGGGACCTTAAAAATTGCTATCCCAATCTTGATAATCGATCAAACATAAAAACTTGATCGAACGAATCAAGAGAACAGCCGGAGGAGGAGGTGCCCACTCTTGACCTTTCCTCTTGTCTTCATAATTGTCTGTGCAGTTTAACCAAAATAAAATGACATCAGCGCCTTGGCATTTTGGTGACACTGTACAAAAAAATTAACTTATCTCATGAAAGTGAGGTATGTAATCTATAAGCATTAACAGTGCAAAAATCTGAAGGTAGTAACAAGTTTCATCGTTGGTATACTGGCTGTGCAACAGCATTAGAATGCCTTAGCTGAAAAATCTTTAATACATCCACAATCAACAGCTAACCCTGAAATAATCCAGTGACATTAAATGGCATTGCTTAAATTTATCGGTGGCATTAGACTGAGAGCGGCATTAGTTAAATGTGGCATCACTTTAGCAGTAGCATTGCTTGACTTGACTGCTGGCGTTATACTAACAGCAAAAAAAGTGGCAATAAGAGCATGGGAGGCCCATTCGGACAGTGGGCGCACCAGTACGATGTACCTCCACGGACGCAGAGTGGTGAGGGAGGTATGGTTGCCCAGAGCAACAAATATCCAGGCAGCATATGTGGATTACGTCCCATTTTTGCTCTCTTTAGCCACCTTTTTCCTATGCGAGGACAACAAACCGATCGACCTGGTCATTCTCTATTGCGTTGTCATGCCTTTCTACCCTTCTTCAACCAAGAGACACGAGACTCGTTCCTTAGCTACTGATTTTCCCCTTTTCAACCTAGATGCGGGTTCGATGCCTACTCTCTTGGACAGTACAGTCTCCCTTCCTTTCCTTATTCAACCCAGACATGGATTAGTCTGCATGAAGTAGGGTTTCCTTTAATAGTGCAAATTATGGTTTTCGTCTGCGTGGCCAGCAGAGCAGAGGATAGCAAATTGGGAAGATGGTGGAGTGGAAAAAGATCCACATGCAACGACGTGGCAGATGGGGCAATAGAACAAGGTTATGGTTCGAAAAGAGGTAGCATACCTGAGGGTCGGCGGGAAGTGGCTTCGCTCGTGGTCGTCGTCCTCCGCACACACTACGGCAGCGAGCTTGGGGACGGAGGCCATCCCGCGCGGGCGCTAGGTCTGAGAGGACGGCCTTGTCGTCAGTGCGTGACCTCGCTCGCCGACGACGAGTGCGTCAACGCTGCACGTCCTTTTCTTCCCCGGCGGATCTGTGACCACCGGTGAGGAGGGAGAGAGGGGCCGTCTTTTTTAGATCTGGAGAGAGGGTGGTAGTGTGAGAAGCAAGTGGGCAGCCCTTAGCAAGAAAGCGCTCAAGCTCCAGCCTATATATCTTTTTTATACTACTAGTACTGGAGGTGGAGTAGTGGTAGAGTAGTTTATATTTTCTCTGCGTACAGTACCAGTTAGTCGTGCTTCAAAACTGATCGGCACGCCATTAAAAAAATAAAGGTCGATAACTAATGCGGCACCTCGGGCCAACGCGGCCAGATCGCATTTTGCACGAGAAATTACACACCATGTTTCGTTGACATGTGGTCCCGTTCCAACATATCAGTGAGACGACGGCGAGTAGTAGGAGTATTTCCGAACGGACGTGTAGGCCGGGGCGCCTCTTCGTGAACCGTGGCAAACTCGCAACCGTCCACCGACTCTTCGCCTTTCCCTCTCGATTTGGAACTGCTGTCGCACGCTCTTCCTCTCCCTCCTCCATTTTCCTTCAGCCCTTCACCCTTTCTTCTGCCATTGTTCGATCGTCTTCTCCATGGAGGGAACAGGCCGGAAACGACCCCGTTATTCTTGCCCCGATCTGAAAGATGACGTGGTGGAGGAACTCATTGATCGGTGCGACGTCATCACCTCGGCTAGCATGGCAGGTTCGTTCAAGCCCATTCTCGACTCAACTAATAACATCATTACAAAGAACCCAAGAGTCAAGGAGCGGTTTGATCTCCCCTATCTTCTTCGCCGTGACCCTGATGATGACTGGCGCCGGCACGACGGAGGCCTCGCCCTGTGCAAGTTGATGCCGCTTGATAATGATACGTATGATGTTAAGATGCCATCGCTTGAGGGCAAGGCTTGGGCGGGCGCAAATGGAGATTGGGTTGTTTACATTGGGTCCAACTGCGAGTGGGAACTTGTGAATGGGTACACTCGTCACCGGGTTCCACTTCCAAAAATCTCAGCACACTGCCCAGAGGTTGAGCACACCGGTAATGTACGCACGTTCAAATACGATCATGGTGACTGTATTCTACGGAAGATAGCAATTTGTCGAGTTCCCAACCGCTCTTGGAATTACAACAACTATGATGTTGTTGCTATCTTCGACAAGCTTGTTGCCGTCCTTGATGGTTTCACTCGATGGATATTGCTCAAAATCAGTTTCTGTACACGGATGAGTACTGCGATGCAATTCAATACGAGGGCCTTGTGTTTGCTGCCACCACTCGTGGCACTGTTTTTGCATGGCATCCTAGTAGTTTCGGTACGTTTGTCTTCCACCGTAATTATAATTGTTTCATCCACATGCATGCGGGTTAGCAAGTTTCCCTTTACTAATTAACCTTCTTCTTGTGTTTCCAAGGTCCTGTGAACATCCCACCACCTATACTTGAAAAATTTTATAACCAAGGGGGAGATGACGATGGTGATGATCACGAGCATGAGGACGAGCAGCGCCCATATACTCTGTGGCGCCTGGCAACTAATTCCGATGGATCACCTCTTCTTGTATGTATACAGCCCACTGATGATGTTACTGCTAAGGAAGCAGGTGTCTCCCATGGTCGCACTCTCCGGACCTATTCCAACACCCGTTGCATGGTATTCGGGATGGATACTAGTGTGCTAGCGCCAACTCCTTCTCCCTGGTACAGAATTGATAGTCTTGGAGAAAACTCGCTCTTCCTTGTACAAAACTATCCGATGATGGTGAAAGGCGATCCAACTGCTGTTGACACAACGTTAACAGTTCCATTTATGAGAAGCAACTGTGTCTATACCTCGGACATTTGTGTGGTTCCCTACCCTGGTAGGGATATAGTAGGCCGCTTCAGCCTGGATGATCAGTCCTGCATTGGTTTCCAGATCGACAATCGATGGCCCGTCCCAGAGAATCACTTGTGGTTCAAAGCAAGCGTTTCCAACGCCGAGGAATGGTTGAGTTGAAGTTCATTTCATTGCTTGTTATTTGTTGTGTGGTGAAAACTTTAGTATTTATAATGTATCCTCGTTGTCGATGTGGGTTGATGACCTGTTGTATGTAATAAAATGATATGCCTGTGATAAACTTACTAAATTTATGAATGGCTTTCGAGTCGCTTCTCTGAGTGAGTGGTGCGACGAGGCAAAAAAATATTTTCCGAATACATAATTGTACGTGCATTGCAACAGGTTAACGGATGAGGCCAATCAACAATAGTAGTACACTATTTGTACTAGCTTCACATGCTTCGCACGTCGGGCGGGTGCTTTTACTGTAGCCATATGTTAATGTGTTCGTGTACGTAACCAGCACCTCGAATCCTCGATACTAGTACTATATAGTAGGAGTAAGTAGTAGGAGTAGTAGGGTGGCATGGGCCAGAACAAGCATTCACGTCCAGGAGTACGGCACACGCCACCACCACGACATCCATCTGACACCATATTATTTCTTGGAGTCCGTGCTAGAGCAATCTCTTCAACCTCGTCATTTCTCTAACTTCAGCCATCGCACGGCGGGTGAGGTGGGGGTTTGCCGATAGTCGGTTTCCTTAACTGCGGTCCCACTTGTAAGGCCAACTCCAACACATGACCCCAAATGGACCTCCATTTTGCACGAACTCCAACGATAATTTTGACTAGAAAAGCAAGACCAAAGAAAACAAGAACCACAAGAATACATTTTCCTACTCCTGTAAGTTGGATTAGTGCCTTCTCGATGCATTCATTGTTGATCTGCGGAGGCTCGATCTTGCGTGCTTCTTTCTTCTTTGAGTGTAAGGAAGTAGACGTTGCTTCCTCGCATCTAGTCTCATGTCTAGCCTCTATTCTAGTAGGAGTATCAACAAGTGCACTAATCTCATCCGAGAGCAGAACTAAAGATTTGGTCAGGTTCTTCCTCCTTTTGCCGACACGTGGGACATCCAGCATCCAGGTCATGTCATGAAAGAAAATAGAGTGGTAGTTGAAGCCACGAGATGTGCATCTTGGGTTAAACTATAAATAGAATCTTACTACTCTTGAGTAACTCCAAAAGCGGCCACCAAAGATCTTTATTGGATTTGTTTTTCATCACCAGCACATCGAGGTGAAAGATGTGCAGGTTCAGTGGGTCCTCTTGTGTTTTCACTGACATGTGGGGCCGCATGTGAGCAAACAGACGATGGGCTCCGCGCGTCCGCTGGCTGGCTGAGAAGAGAGATAGAGGAGGGCTGAGCACGGACTGCAGGAAATTTGTTCTACGTACCTCAATATAGGCTCGATATAGTGGGGTGGCATGGGCCATAACTAGCATTCACGTCTAGCAGTACGGCACACGCCACCCACACGAGTCCCATCCGACACCAATTTTCTTGGAGTCCATGCTACAGCCATCTCTTCTCCCTCCTGTTTTCTCAGCCATCGCGCGGTGGGCGGGGTGGGGGTTTGCCGATAGTCGGTTTGCTCAACTGCGGTCCCACTTGTAAGTGAAAATGCAACACCGCACGCATTCCCGCTTGAGCGGCGTGCCGGACCAACCGTGTGGGGGTGCGACGCGAACACGGCAGGCTTTTCCTTTTGAACTCGTAACTTGTAAAATTTGGTTCTGCTCCATGGCGCGACCGATAGATAGAAAATAACGATTTTGCCTAGAGTAATGAGAAGTTTGGTTCTGGCGCCGTTCATGCATGGAGTACGTACGAAAATTATGAAGTTGATGCGAAAGGTAAGATAATTACTGTAGTATCATATACTACTACATGGATTTGACGGAAAGATAAAAATACATACGGATCCATCAACGTTCAACGACATCCTCACGCCCTAGTGCGCCGGGTCACCAACCGACGTGTGAGGAGCAGCGGCGTTGGCGGCGAGCTCAACGTGCTTCTGAACAGTGCCGTCCAAGGTTGCCCTGCGCTCCAAGAAGGCCAGCGTCCTATCGTCCTCCTCTTGCATGTAGTAGTCCTTGTGGACGATTTGCGCGTAGACGTGGGTGATTATGTCGATGGTGTCTTGCTGCGCCAGGCGCTGCGCGGCGAGCGCGACCTCGAGGTGGACATTCTCCGGCGCGACGGCGGGCAGTCGCAGGGCCACCAGTGCGTCGAAGAGGTTGTTACCATAGTGGCCGTTGAGGGTGGCGGGCATCGCAGAGCCTGGGCGCGTCGGCTGGAGGCTTACGTCAAAGTCGTCCGCAAGCTTCTTGACGACGGTGAACTTGTCGAGGAAACCGACGAGGACCTCGTCGAACAAGGAGACGAAGCTGTCGTCCAAGCGGCCCCTCGCCCTGGCGGCCTCAAGCAATACTACCTGGAGACGTTCCTCGGTGCCGGGCCGCAGGCCGGCGTCGTGGACCATCTGGCACAGCCGGCTGATGCTCGCGCTCATCGCCTCCATGGGTCTAGCGTAGCTTCTAGTCAACTGATCTTGCGATTCGAGTGATCACTCAGCCCTTGGTTAGCGTGCGTAGGTGCGTAGGATTTCGTACTACTCCTCGGCCCTCTACTGCACCTGCCTTTGGCTGTATGATAGGTGGGCCAGCCACCCCCTGGGGCCACGTGTCATTCACCCAAAGGCAGTTGCCGTAAGTCAATGAAGCTGCGTCCCCCTCCGTGCCGGTGCAGTATAGTCATCTCACCGGACCTCTAGTTGGGGCCAAACGAGAGAAGTTTGATGTTTACTGGTTTATTGGTCCCCTTTGCATTTTGCGCCAAGTTTTGACCTTTGATTTAACTAATAAAATGTTAATGCATGTAAACAAAAATGTTGTGTAAGTCACCTTACGAAAACCAAATAATCCCAAAATACTTAGGCACGGTGCATTAACTCCCTCCTTGTTTCTTATTTCGTGACATATCAACCAATGAGAGATGTGGGCCGTGCATGCTTTCAATGACTTGAGACTACCAAACATGACATGCAGTGTTTAGTTCATTGCATGTAATCCTATTAGTACTCTAGTTAGGAGTAGCAAAAAACATTAAGTTCTCTCGCCGATAGGAATAAAACACCATGTATTTATTTACAGAGGGAGTAGTACATTTTTGGTGACATGCATTACTAGATATTGCTAGTCAAATACTAAAATCCAGATGGACGTGGTAGTACTCCTAAATCCAGACGGTGGTGCTACTAGTACTAGTAGTAGTACTACCAATGTAGTAGTAGGAGTACTAGCACTGTACTACCCGTTGGTCAAATTATTACGTGCTGCTCCTCACAGTGAAGTGACAAGACCCTGCGCCGGAGATGACACCTGAGTATAGGCGCCGTGTTCGGCATACCATAGTCAGCCTCACCGTCTGCAGTCACTATCATCATGGCTGTAGAGCTAGCCTGCTTACAACTAGCCCTGTTCGACATAATTTCCCGTGCGTAGATGCCCGTGCATTGCACGGAACACCAAGATTGGGGGTGGACGGCTCCGGCAGCGGCCATCGCGCCAGATTTTTCCACGGCCTTCTACTCCTAGATGTGGTGGGGAGGAGATGAGGCTGATTGTGAGAGACAAGGAGTTGTTTGTAAATAGGGAACAAGTGCGGGCATCTTTTTGCAAAAATGGAGAAGCTTGGTTTGTATGCGTCAGATCTAGATCCGACGGCTATTGGTGAAAGATGGGAGGCACAACATCATCACCAACTCAGGACCTGTTTGATTCGCAGGATTTTGAAAACGCAGGAATAGGACACGGCAATATTACAAGTTTCAAACTGATATTACAAATGTTAGGAGTAATGCTGCACCTACGAAGAGGGAATTACTAGGAAGTTTACGTAAGAACTTTCGTTACTTTAGGTGGATGCAGCATTATCGTACAAACTAAAATCCACCGCCCTGACAAGTCACTAATGGGCAAATAAGTTTTCGAGTCTCTGGCCACTTGATGTTTCAAAAACAAATTCAGCTTCTGCGGAGACTTTGTCATTTAGGCTTAGACGCTTGCGGTGATCAGCACGCCATTCATTGTTGCGCCAGAGAACGCCAAACCTCATTACCTTGAGCACACTTGCCTCCAGAACAAAGAACCTGGCCAATTTAATCTCAGATGTGCTGCCTCGGTAGTCGATCAAATCAATTTCTGTAAGATGGAGATCAAGGCATTCGATGAGATTGTTATAGTGCAGCACATTTTTCACTTTCGGGTCTTTTTTTATCTGCAAAAGAAGAGAACATATTAGAGCAGCTGGCTGCATAAGATTGCCGTGTCATCAAGAGGTACCAATATCATTCGCTCATACGATAGGGTTGGCTGGCTAGTGATATTTTTTCACTCTCTCTCTCTCTCTCTCTCTCTCTTTCTGTTTCCTCTCATTTAACTAGGAGCACGTGAAGAGCTTGGGCATTTGTTGCCTTCCACTATGTGGCCGATGCCATATTTCGCAAAAGTATGCCACATAACACGCATCGATGTCAAATCAAAAGATTTTGGCACCGCTCTCGCGATGTGAGAGAGTTGGCACCGCTGTGCACACAGACCCACATGTATAAACAAATCAATCAAACCAACTACACCAGCCTCTCACTCTCCCAAACAAGTGTTTTTTATTGCCTCAGTCCTCTCTCTCTCCCACGCAGTGTTTTTTCATTGCGTGAGTTAATTTGGCACCGGAGCAAAGTAGGTGATCCAGATTGGGACACCAGGTGAGCAATGGAGGGGCATCGATGCCAAATGCATCACAAGTGAATTTGGCACATGTTTTGGCCTACATAGCCCACTTTTGTAATACTACCTCGTATTTAGTATAAAATTTTGACCATAGATTTACCTAAGAAAATGCCAATGCATGTCACTAAAAATTACACCATTTGAAATTATGTTCAAATACGAATCCAACGATATAGTTCTTAGTGACATGCATTAACATTTTGTCAGTTAAATCTATGGTCAAATTTTGATACTACAAAATTGGAAGAGTAAACCAGGAGAATTTGGCAGACGAGTACACCAACGCTGTCAATTTCGGCGCGTCAATGACCCTGATTTTTGTTGGACCTTCTAGATCCGATACAAGCAATCTCTCAAGGAAAGGCGCATTCTCAATGACCATAACGTGGAACAGCTGGAGTGATCTCTTCCCAATTGATGTCTTGTTGCGGGGCCAGCAAGACACATAAATCCATCGGAGATTCGTCGAGGCGATGTGGAGGCTAATGAACCCGTGGATCTGCTCAAGACGAAGGTACTCGAGCGTAGTACAGCTGCGGACCAGGTGCTCCATAGCCTTCTTCGAGATGACAACGTCGAAGAGGTCGAGCTGCTTGAGTTGAGGGAGAAGAAGAGCGGGCGCGGCATTAATCTGGGGAAGATAGCAGGAGCTGAAGCTGGCGCGGCGCAGCGTTGGCGTGAGGCGGAGCGCGGACGGCGGCAGAGAGCGACATCGTCCAGCTTCAAAGCTGAGCTCCTCGAGCTGATCTAGGGCGGGGGATAAGAACCACTCGTCGAACTTGGGTTGGACCTTGCAGTTGGTACTGAACATGCGGATGTCAAGGCGTTTGGCTGGCCCAGGGTGCGATGAAAGGATCTTGGAGACTGCGGCCATGCGTTTGCAATCCCCGTCGCAGAGGCAGCTGTCGACGGTGAGGTTGAGGGGGACGCAGCGCCAGAGGGGGCGCCACCGCCGGGAGAGCAGGGCGGTCCGCACGGCAGATTTGGTGGGGAGGAGGCCGATGATGACGAGCAGCGTGTCGTCGGGGAGGCTGCTGATGAAGTCCAGGCTCGCCGGATGCGGTTTTGGCTCGAGCCGCCTCCGCTTGTTGGCTGCCTCGCCGTCCATCTCAACCGGCGGCGACGCCGGTGTACACGTGTGCTGGTGTGTGTTGTGTGCTGGGTGTGCGCGAGTGCGTCCTTCTGTGCATGCCGCCGCGCAGTGGTGAATTGTGCGCGAGTGCGTCCTTCGCGCGCAAGAAGTTTGTCCTCAATGCGCCCTCAATTTACTAGCGTGCGGGGTGCTACCCCGAGTGGTTTCAACTTTGTTTACTTCACCGCGTGTCAGATGGGCCTCTAGTTTACTTATTTTCACCCACTGCCACATGGGCCAGCACACGAAGATACAGAACACGAGCTGACAAGGCAGCATGTGGATTGGTTGACCGGTCAACTAAACAATATACGGAGCTATACGCTGACACAGTGAGCGTATAATCCGTCGGTATAGAGAGTTCGAGTGAGAGGGGAGGCCCGTGAGAGATAGCAGAGAGAGAGAAAGAGCTACTCCCTCCGTTCGATAATGTAGTTCCAACATTTTTTTAAGTCAAACTTTTGAAACTTTGACCAAGTTTATAAAGAAATTACTTATATCTACAATACCAAAGATAAATGATAGTATGAAGTAAGTACATGTTGTGATGAATCTAATGATCGTTCCAGATGTAAATGTTTTTCTCCACATATACCTGGTCAAACGTTTCTGAGGTTTGACTTTTCAAAACATCCATATGCTTATGGACGTGACAGAGTCCCTAACAAGAGAGAGAGAGAGAGAGAGTGAAAAAAGTGTGTGTGCGTGTGTGAAAGAGACATGGACAACACACGATAAAAGTAGAGAAAAAGCGTGCGTGTCTTATGCAAACATATCACACATGCATCTTCGACAACGGAGGCAAGGTGAGGAGATAGTGTGTGGTTGTTTGGAACCGAGAGAGCAAGACCCCTAGCACGTGGCCAAGAGGGGTCTGACAAACAAGGGAGAGAGGTCGAGAGAGACGTACGGAGAAAATGCAGACATGGGGAGGAGAGAGTGTATGTTTGTCATAGAGAGATCCCCTGGAGATCGTGATGGGACTACATGGGTGGGAGATCGAGTGACAAGGTGTGTGCGCGATAGAAGATGCCCCGAGAGATATCGAGATAGACGTATGGATGGAAGGAGACAATACGTGTGTTCCTGTTGGCTAGTAAGAGATAATCATACTTAGGAGGGGGGAGTGCTTGCGCCTATGATGGATTGAGGGATTATGGTACTTAGGGGGGTGCGTGTCACATGGAGAGAGAACAAGGGCGGAGAGTGTTGGATGGGTCTATATGTATAGCGCGAGCGAGACATGTGTATGTGTGAACCAGGGAGATATAAGGCCAGTTTGGCTTGCGTCCTGAGCATCTTTTGCCTGGCCTGGGGTTGTGGCTGGATTTCATGCACGCTTGTTTGGTTGCTACCCTGTGAAAAAGAAAGCCCGCCTGGCCTGGGTTCCCTTGCACTTTAATTAGCCTGGCTGAACTCCAGACACTGCAAGTAGCCTGGCCCAGGCGACCGATTTCGAACGCCTGGTCGTGCCTGGTCGTGTGGCCACGAGGCTAACAGCAACATGGATGGATATTAGCATTAAATAATTGATGCATGGATTGATTGATGGGACGTTGATGCTTTGCCTGGCCCAGGCATGAACCAAACGCTTCAGCACCACACAAGCCTGGCCAGGCAGAAATATTTTACATCTCACGTCCACACCAGGCAGTACCGGCCATCAAGGCATGAGGGTCAGGTCACGAACCAAACTGACCAATAAAGTTTGAGAGAGATTGAGGAGCCCCGATAAGGCTGAGTGGTGCGTCAGATAGCTGAGAGGGGGAAAGAGATATTCCATCCGCTCGATAATGCAGTGCATGTAAATTTTTTAGAAGTCAAACTTTGGAAACTTTGATCAGGTTTACGCAAATGTTATTTATATCTACAATACCAAAGATACATCATACAAAACTACATCTCATGGTGAATCTAATGGTATATGTTTGCCGTACTAGATGTAATTCTTTTTCTCCACGTACATGGTCAAACTTTGTGATGTTTGACTTTTCAATAAATCTATATGCTATGGACCGAGGAGAGTGCCTCAGTCGAGACAGATCAAGTGCGTGTGAAGGAGAATGAGTAAGTGTGCAAAAAGAGTATGTGTGTGAAAGAGAAAGTGACAACAAACGATAAATTAGAGAGAGTGTGTGTTTTTTCGTTTCTTATGCGAACATATCACGCATGCATCTCCGAGATGGAAAAGCGAGGCGAGGAGATACACGAAGATAGCTAGTGTGTGATTGTTTGCAACGGAGAGAGACACCCCTGTAGCACATGTCCAATAGAGGTGTGGCCAACAAGGAACAAAGGTCGAGAGGGACACATGGATGGCATGGACGCATGTGGAGGGAGAGAGGGTGTGTTTGTGATAGAGAGATCCCGTTGAGATCGTGAGGGGACTATATGGGTGGGAGATCGAGGGAGTGCGTGCGCGATAGAAAGATGCCCCGAGAGAAATCGAGATAGACCATGCACATGTTTGTGATGGAGACTAAGATTAGCTAGTCATATACATATAGGGGGGACTGCGTGTGCCTACAATTGAGTGAGAGACCATCATACTTGGCTAGCTGGGCATGAGATTGTGTGTGTGCGCGTGTGAGATGGAGAGAGAACGAGGGGGAGAGATAGAGTTTTAGACGGGCCTATCGAGTGCGAGTGAGATATCCATGTGTATGTGTGACCCAGGTGGATGGAGAGTTTGAGAGAGGGGGGAAGAGCTCCGAGATGACATAGTGGTGCGTGAGAGAGTTACAGGCAAAGAGCCAAGGAATCTGTGTGCGTACGATGAGTGCACCCAAGATATCTAGCTTGGACTAGCTAGAGTATCATACATAGTGTGCGAGAGAGACCTATAGATGGTGTATATATGCATGCGAACTAGAAAGACCCCCCCCCCACACACACAAGAGAGAGAGAGAGAGATGGAGAGAAAGGGAGAGGGACGAACAAGGTTTTTGTGTCGGATGCGTGCGACAGAATTGAAGATTGTCGGCGAGAGAGAGAGAGAGAGAGAGAGAGAGAGAGAGAGAGAGAGAGAGAGAGAGAACAGGAGTCCGGGAGAGGGGGAGGTCGCGTTTTATGCATCAAAGACTGATATAAACCATGTTTCGATATAAACTTGCATTCAAATATTTAAATTGGAGAACATGTTGTCTGCAATCCACACATGAACGGATATATGCGTATATCAAACAAGTTCATTAATTTGACTTTCAACATGTTCATGGAGTACTATAATACTGTACAACATGCTACTCGATTGAGGTGTTCAATTTTGGATTTAGTTCACTATTTTGACCTACTGAACGAGCTATTTCATTGAATCGAGATATTTCATTTTGGGTTTGATTCGCGTTTTTGAGTGGGTCAACTATTTGTCATATAGTAAATCGCTAGCAACGAGCATGTAAAAACACATTACTCCCGAGCATCATCTCTCCATCTAAAAAGAAGTGGCAAGCTAATATTTCAAAATTTGATCCGAATCGACTTGGTAAGGTAGACGTGGATGCTCGTTCTCCCAAAATTTGAACGAACCGTTAAACATCCTCTCTGCTCGGTGGAATTCGCCCGAGCAAATAAATGGGAGACGCGAAATTACCGTCCTATGTGGGACACGCATCAATTGGCCCGTTGTACATCGAGGGTAGGTTCGTAACTTCATCCAAGCGCGCCTTCTCCTCGGCCGAAATGACATGTGCCGAATAATTCATAAACCATGGTCGGCAAAACACGCTCTCCTCGCCCGAAATAGCTCGCGCCCACTATTTCAAAACACGCTCTCCTCGCCCGAAATCGCTCGCGCCCACTATAGTTCAAAACACGCCCTCCTCGCCCGAAATCGCTCCCGCCCAGAGAAGCAAAGTTACTCTACTATCCCCGACCCTCAGTACACAGACCCAAGCCGAGAAGCCTATAGGCAAGGGTAGAACTGTAACTCCCCCTCACATTTCAGACAAATGCGTCCGTAAGACATGGTTCCACTCCCCTCCCAATTTCCCCCGCCCGCCCCCATTCATACCTCGTGGGCGCCAAATCACCTTCTCCCCGGGAAGCTCCCTTCTCCCGAGCCGCGAAACCTCAGCCCCACCTCCATGGCGCCCCCACCGCACCAATTTCACAGCCGCCCTCCTCCCTAATGCCGGAGACGCTGTCCATTTGCCGTCGTGCACTGGGCCGTGTGCCTCTTACTCCGTGCTGCTGGTGCTGCCTCGACGACGGCCGCGTGAACCGTACCGGAGCCGATTCACCCCCGCCGTTGTTCACGGCGCCGGAGCGGCTCCAACTTCGGATCCGTCCAGAGTCCTGGCGCTGCTTCGGCGTAGCTGTCGACCGTCACGACATCGCTCTTTCCCTGCCAGCCTCACCGACTCGGCAGCTAGACCTGCCTACTTCACCATGCCGCCAGATAGGTCGCACCCTCATCTCAAATCACTTTATTTAGGCGTCAGTTGTCTGAATTTTTATTCTGGGCCAATCGATTTGCAATGGGAAGCAGCACCCCTCGAGGCGGCGGAGCTCCTAGGCTGCCGGTTGGCTGGTGTCTAACGTAAGGGTGCGGGGCCGCAAGTTCGCCGCGGAAGCAGCGCTTAGATGGCTATCTTTTAGAGTTGCGTGGGTTGAAGGTACTGCCGCCGCCGGATCTGGATGACGGGGAGTCTTTGTGGATTGGCCCGGGGGCGGCGCAACCACGGCAGTGCGGTGGGGCGGGGAGCGGGGTTTTGGCCGGGGCCACGGACGGCGGAGGCAGGCTGCTCTGCCGTTGGTCGCTGGCTCTTCGGGGAAGATTCCGAACAGTGTCAGCCGGGAGGCACAAGACGGCCAGCCATCCGGCGTAGATCGGACAGTACCAAAATAAAATAAAATCGTGTGACCCCAATTTAGTCTTCAGTCAACAGACGTGTGACCACTCTCGTACCTTGCTGTTGATCTCTTAGTGTATTTCTTCAGATCAAAGAGATATGTCGTTCTTAACATTATGCGTTATCTGCATCTTCAGACACACCGTCTTCCGACTCACCGCAGCTGCTCCAACAAGGGAAGCATACACCAGAAGGGAGCTATAGTCCCCACTCAACAGTTCCCTGCATCGAATGCGCGTGCCCGACATGCACAGCCACAACAACTGCAGGGCCATCGACAAGTCAGCACATGATGCTCACTCCTATGGATGGCAGCCAGATAGGTTGTACCCTCATCTTACTTGTGTGCAACATTTATGGCTTTGTTATTCATCTAAGCATGGAAAATAGATCATCACATTTCACTGTATATTCATGCTGATCTCTTACGGGTCTTGTTCAGGAGTTAACGTTGTTCCATAGTTCAGCTAAGATACTTGTTCTTTAGGTAACACTGTTCCATAGTTATCATCCATCAGCCAATGCTATCCCACAGGCTGGTGATTATAGTATTATACCACTTCTAGTATTTCCTATGTTGTTCTTTAATACTTTTGTGTGCCATCTAGTTAATCTCGAGTACAAACGATACATATTCTGTAGCTTTCATCTGTGTTCTCCCTTTAGTTTATGAGACCTGTTGCTGCTAGTTAACCCCAGTCCTACTATTTATGTCGTCTCCTACAGGCACTCATTACATAAATCTAACTACTAGTTGTCTTCCATGCATGTCAGATATAATTGCACACACTGATATATCCACAAGAACCTCACGGAGCAATGTAAAGGCCAATAAACTTGATGTCAATGATACCCAATATGATGGAACATGTAAAGGCAGTTCTTCAGAAGACTTGCAGAAAGATGATGAATCCTCTTCACCCCACAAGGTCCTTGCTCTAACTTGGCCTGTGATATGGGTACAACATGCATATAATGTCCTGGAGTGTATCTACTCTGTTGCAATGCCATGTGCTTAGCATGCTGATCATGCATGTAAATATGTCATGCCTTCCTGTTTTTCAGTACCTATTCCATTCATGATAACATGTTTTCAAATTCAAGTACTGTCATTCTACTCTATCGCAATGCCATCTGCTTAATTTGGACATCATGCTTCTGAATATCTTATGCATTGTTATTCATCAGTATGTACTTCATCTGTCTACCATACCATGTTTTTTTACATTGAAGTGTTGTTCTAGTGCTCTGTTGCAATGCCATCTTATTTTCCCAATCATACACGTGTATGTTGCCTTAGTTATTTCTGTACGTATTCCGCTAGCATACAGTTTTACATTCAACTAGTGTTTTTTTGCTGTGTTGTCCTGTCGTATCCCTAGCTCTTACACCATACTCCCTCCGTCCGGATTACATGTTGCCGAAATGGATAAAAAAGGATGTATCTAGAACTGAAATACGCCTAGACCCATCCATTTTTTTCCGGATGGAGGGAATACATGTCAATATGTCATGCCTTTCTATTCTTCAGTACCTATTCCATCTCTCTGCTGCCGCATGTTTTATAATTAAAGCACCATTCTTCTATACAAGGCATGCAAGGGGAAGACGACTATGTTAGAATCTGAAGGGTTACAAACAAGGCCTTTGCAAAAGATCCAAACGCCAGGAGATAATAAACCAACTCCAGTTTTTATAGATACTGCTCCAGCACAGAGAAACCCAACTCCTACTGATAATAAGCAGATTCCAGTGGCCAAAGAACTAGTCCGCTCCAGTCCAGCAAAAATATGTCAACTCAATTCTAAGAAGCGTGTGCGTATCCTTGCATCATGAAATTTTATAGCATGCTGATCATATTTTCTACATGTTTCTTACCCATCTCTCTTTTAGAAAATAAGCTTAACAGATAGAAGATTTTCTGCAATGGTATCGTTTATGAGGAAAGATTCTTGCAGGAATTCTCTGTGCTCCAATGTAGATGTAAGTACCTGTTGTATATCACTATATTTTTACATCAGCATGTATTTTGTTAATCGGCGTGAATCCAACCTTTATCTGATCTAAATTTAGTTGTAGCAAAATGTATGATTAAAGGCCACAATGTTGATTTTTGCAAGGAAAACTGCCTGGTAGTTTTGCATCCTGAGCTGCATGAGTGTACTATCTCATATCAGTGGGTTTGAATACTTTGGTTCTGCAGTGGGTTTTTCAGTGTTTTTTTACTGTGTTGTCCTGTCGTATCCCTAGCTCTTACATCATACTCCCTCCGTCCGGATTAAATGTCGCAGAAATGGATAAAACTGGATGTATCTAGAACTGAAATACGCCTAGACCCATCCATTTATTTCCGGATGGAGTGAATACATGTCAATATGTCATGCCTTTCTATTCTTCAGTACCTATTCCATCTCTGTTGTAGCATGTTTTATAACTGAATCACCATTCTTCTATATAAGGCATGCAAGGGGAAGATGGCTATGTTAGAATCTGAAGGGTTACAAACCAGGTCTTTGCAAAAGATCCAAACGCCAGGAGATAATAAACCAACTCCATTTTTCATAGATACTGCTCCAGCACAGAGAAACCCAACTCCCACTGATAATAAGCAGATTCCAGTGGCCAAAGAACTAGTCCGCTCCAGTCCAGCAAAAGAATGTCAACTCCATTCTAAGAAGCGTGTGCGTATCCTCGCATCATGAAATTTTATAGCATTCTGATCATATTTTCTACATGTTTCTTACCCGTCTCTCTTTTAGAAAATAAGGTTAAACGATACAAGACTTCCTCCATTGGGATCGTATTCGAGGAAAATATCTTGCGGGAATTCTCTGTGCTCCAGTGCTGATGTAAGTACCTGTTGTATATCACTATATTTTTACATCAGCATGTATTTTGTTAATCGGCCTGAATCTAACCTTTATCTGATCTAAAATTAGTTGTAGCAAAATGTTAAAGGCGCCAATGTTGATTTTTGTAAGGAAAACTGCCTGGTAGTTTTGCGTACTGAGCTGCATGAATGTGCTATCTCATATCACGCACATTACTGAATTGTAGTGCTTCTCTGGTTGCCCATTCATTCATTGTGTCAATGTTGCTTTCGTATTACCTTACCTGGCTGATGATAGCTGTGCCATATTGTGTTAATTTGGTGTAGGCTAGTTGCCCAAACGTTCGTTGTGTCAATGTTGCTTTCCTATTATCTGACTTGGCCAATGATAGCAATGCTAGTGTGTTAATTTTGTGCAGGCTGCTGAAGATAAGAAGACAAACTCTGAAAACAGCAAGGCAACCCCATTGTTTCTTTCCAGTAAATCTAGGCCAGGTAATATGGCAATAACTCATGATTAATCTGTTTGGTTCCCGTCCTAATTTATGTTATGATGCAGTGGTCAAGACACTCTCCACTATCAATAATACAAGCCTGCCAAAATCGCCATCTGAATCTGTTCAGTATCCTCTGTCTCGAATGCGACGGAATAAATGTATGTTTGTGAACCAATTAATGGCTGAAGCAATGATGGAAATGGTGGATGAATCAGAGGTGCAGAGTCGTGCGACACAACAACTGATCAATGTTTTCAGAGACAGTGTGGCAAAGCAGCAAGAACTTGCCCACATGCTTATGGGCGTCATCTGTGCTGAGGTTGCAGATTGTGACGTTGTAGATGGTTAGGTTCTGCTCATTTATTTGCACTGGCATCAATCTTTGATTGCCCAGTGGATGTAATTTCCTGTAATATATTCTGGATGTGCAACGTTATTCCCTGTATGCCGTACCTTTGCTCGTCGTAATGGGCTCAAATTATCTAATTTGGCCTAAAGACATGAACGAACTTTAGTGGGCCCATTAAGTTAATGGGCCGTTACTAGGCCGAAAGTTAATGGTCGGCCCTCTTACCTCCCGGGTCGTTAACAGGCCGACATCGAAGCGGGCAACAGGTGACCCCAATTTATTTCACGGGTCGTTAACAGGTCGTTATTAAGTTTGGGCTACATATGGCCCAACTATACTGTAGGCCTTTAGCAGGCCGAAAGAGACAGCGGGCTTGTATTGGACCATGAAGAGCATGGGCCGCTAAGAGGCCGAAAGTCAGGTCGTATTGTAAACGGCCCAACTGTGTTGTGGGCCTTTAGCAGGCCGAAAGAGAAACCGGGCTGGTATTGGACCATGAAGGGCATGGGTCGTTAAGAGGCCAAAACTAAGGTCCGACTACAAATGGCCCAACTCATTTATGGTCCGTTAACAGGCCGAAAGGCACACAGGGCCGGGAATTGGCCCAACACTTAAATGGGTCGCTATTAGGCCAAAACTCGGGTCCGACTACAATGGCCCAACTGATTTATGGGCCGTCAACAGGCTGAAAGTGACACCGGGCCAGAAATTGGCCCAACACTTAAATGGGCCGCTAAAAGGCTGAAACTCAGGTCCGACTACAAATGGCCCATCAGATTTATGGGCCATCAATAGGCTGAAAGACACACCGGGCCGGAAATTAGCCCAACATTTAAATGGGTCGCTAAAAGGCCAAAAAATGTATATCCTGAAAATTGGCCCATCCATTAAATGGGTCGTTAACAGGCCGAAATCTCATTGGGCCGATATTGAGCCCAAATATATAACGGGCTATTAACGGGATCGAACCGACGATGGGATGCAATGGTGTCAAATCTTTAACGGGCCAAATTGGCACATCTCGTATGGGCCGTGGGCTTAAATGGACCTGACACAAGTAGGCCTTATATGGGCCGGCCTACTAATTTTTACTGGGCCGGCCTTTTTCACCGGAATGGGCCACTGTTGGGCCGTGCCACGTGTCGACCTATCATAGGCACCTCCTGTCCAATGAGTGGATGGCATCTGTCCCAACGATGAGCCGACACGTGTTTCCTCTAGCCAATGATGATTTTACACATGGAAAATCCCCATTGGTCGGTGCTGTTAACGGGTTATCGGATCCAAAACCCGACCCGATAGCTTAACGGCGTTCCGTTATGGTGGATGCCACGTGTCGGTCACCCTTGATGAAAGCACTTCTGTGACGCGCGATTTATCGTCATGGAAGTGGACACATCCGTGATGATAATTTTGGTAATGTCATGGAACACTTCTACGACAGCACAGGTATGACTATCTTGATTCTATCATAAATTTGTCATGGATGTACATGCATGACAAAAAACACGACCTACTATGGCAAACACGTATCATCACGGAAGTGTATTTTTTTTGTAGTGCTACCTAGCATAATCTTGATCATGTAATCTAATCATGGCATGAATATTAAGATACGAGTGATTCAAAGCAATAGTCTATCATTTGACATAAAAACAATAATACTTCAAGCCTACTAATAAAGCAGTCATGTCTTTTCAAAATAACATGGCCAAATAATTTTATCCCTACAAAATCATATAGTCTGGCTATGCTCCATCTTCACCACACAAAATATTCACATCATGCACAACCCTGATGACAAGCCAAGCAATTCTTTCATACTTTTGACGTTCTCAAACCTTTTCAACTTTCACGCAATACATGAGCATGAGCCATGGACATAGCACTATAGGTGGAATAGAATATGATGGTGGAGAAGACAAAAGGGAGAAGATAGTCTCACATCAACTAGGCGTATCAACGGGCTATGGAGATGCCCATCAATAGATATCAATGTTAGTGAGTAGGGATTGCCATGCAATGGATGCACCAGAGGTATAAGTGTATGAAAGCTCAGAATGAAAACTAAGTGGGTGTGCATCCAACTTGCTTGCTCATGAAGACCTCGGGCATTTGAGGAAGCCCATCATCAGAATATACAAGCCAAGTTCTATAATGAAAACTCCCACTAGTATATGAAAGTGATAACTCAAGAGACTCTCTATATGAAGAACATGATGCTACTTTGAAGCACAAGTGTGGAAAAAGGATAGTAGCACCGCCCCTTCTCTCTTTTTCTCTCATTTTTTTTGTTTTTTGGTGGGCTTCTTTGACCTTTTTTTTATTTGGGCTTCTTTGGCCTCTTTTATTTTTTTGTAAAGTCCGGAGTCTCATCCCGACTTATGGGGGAATCATAGTCTCCATCATTCTTTCCTCACTGAGGCAATGCTCTAATAATGATGATCTTCCACTTTTATTTACTTACAACTCAATATCTAGAACAAAGATATGACTCTATATGAATGCCTCCGGCGGTGTACTAGGATGTGCAATGATCTAGCGTAGCAATGACATGAAAAAACGGACAAGCCATGAAAACATCATGCTAGCTATCTTACGATCATGCAAAGCAATGTGACAATGAATGCTCAAGTCATGTATATGATGATGATGGAAGTTGCATGGCAATATATCTCGGAATGGCTATGGAAATGCCATGATAGGTAGGTATGGTGGCTGTTTTGAGGAAGATATATGGTGGGTTTAAGGTACCGGCAAAAGTTGCGCGATACTAGAGAGGCTAGCAATGGTGGAAGGGTGAGAGTGCGTATAATCCATGGACTCAACATTAGTCATAAAGAACTCACATACTTATTGCAAAAATCTATTGGTCATCAAAACAAAGTACTACGCGCATGCTCCTAGGGGGATAGATTGGTAGGAAAATACCATCGCTCGTCCCCGACCGCGACTCATAAGGAAGACAATAAATAAATAAATCATGCTCCGACTTCGTTACATAACGGTTCGCCATACGTGCATGCTACGGGAATCACAAACCTCAACACAAGTATTTATACAATCCACAACTACCCACTAGCATGACTCTAATATCACCATCTTTACATCGCAAAACTATTGCAAGGAATCAAACACATCATATTTAGTGATCTACAAGTTTTATGTAGGATTTTATGACTAACCATGTGAATGACTAGTTCCTGTCATCTCTCTAAATAGATATAAGTCAAGAAAGAGAGTTTAATTCTTTCTACAAAAGATATGCACGTGCTCTAGCAAATCTAAGTGAAGCAAAAGAGCATTCTACAAATGGCGGTTTTCTATGTAAAGAGAAACAGGCAATCCAAACTTCAAATGATATAAGCGAAGCACATGAAGCATTCTATAAAGCCATACTCAAAAGATATAAGTGAAGTGCATAGAGAATTCTATAAATCAACCAAGGACAATCTCATACCAGCATGGTGCATAAAACAAAAGTGAAAACTAAATGCAAAAGACGCTCCAAGATTGCACATATCGCATGAACGAAACGAATCCGAAAACATACCGATACTTGTTGAAGAAAGAGGGGATGCCTTCCGGGGCATCCCCAAGCTTAGACGCTTGAGTCTCCTTGAATATTTACTTGGGGTGCCTCGGGCATCCCCAAGATTGAGCTCTTGCCTCTCTTCCTTCTTCTCACATCGATACCTTCTCGATCATCGAACACTTCATCCACACAAAACTTCAACAGAAAACTTGGTAAGATTCGTTAGTATAATAAAGCAAATCACTACTCTAAGTACTGTTGAAAACCAATTCATATATTTTTTGCATTGTGTCTACTTAATATAACTTTTCCATGGCTTAATCCACTGATATAAATCGATAGTTTCATCAAAACAAGCAAACTATGCATCAAAAACAGAATCTGTCTAAAACAGAACAGTCTGTAATAATTTGAACATTAACCATACTTATGTTACTTTAAAAATTCTGCCAAAATTAGGAAAAATAAAAAATTTGCATAGAAAGACAGTGCAAAGAGAATCAGAACCATTTGAAGTTCCAGCAAAAAATGTAAAATCATGCACTACGACCGAAGTTTCTGTCCTGCACCGTACAGACCATCAAGCAAATGTAAACATCCTAAAGGCAAACCTCGGCACATTATTTTTATAATACAATGGAATTGTACAAGGGGATAATTATATTTATTGAAAAGTTTCTGTAATCAAGATTCACAAAGTTTCCGTGAGCATGAACAAAGTTCAAGCCTAGCTCCCACTTCAACAATGCTTGTCTCTTTCACTTTCACTTTCCTTTTTGAAAAAGTTTTGGGTTCCCCTCTTTATTTTTGTTGTTTTTAAACTATATGAAAGCACTCAACAGAAATAAATGACTCTCTAAAACTTCCGGGTTGTCTCCCTGGCAGCGCTTTCTTTAAAGCCATTAAGCTAGGCATATAGTGCTCAAGTAATGGATCCACCCGGATCCCAAGGTATATTAAAGCCAATTTTAATTAACAATGATTTGTAATTTAGTGGTGAGCACAAAGTAACATATATCATGCAACAACGAAGTCTAACTCTCTTCCTATGCATTGGCATGTCATAAAAGAACAATTCATGCACACATAGTAAAGGCCAATGCATAGTATAAACAGTTTCTTGCAATTTTATCATATTGGAAACATAGAGAGGTGGAGATATAGTTCCTCTCTCATAATAATTGAAAGTAGGAGCAGCAAGCACATGCATATTATATTCATCAAAATCATCATGTGTAGTAGTACAAGGCAACCCATCAATATAATCCTTAATAAGTGCAAACTTCTCCGATATAGTGTAGTCGGGAGAATTCAAAAAGATAATAGGACTTTCATGTGTGGGTGCAATAGCAACAATTTCATGTTTAACATAAGGAACTATAGCAAGTTCATCTCCATAAGCATAATTCATATTGGCATCTTGGCCACAAGCATCATCAAAAAGGGATATTTCAAGAGAATCAATGGGATCATAACAATCATCATAGCAATCATCCTTCGGTAAGCACGAAGGGAAATTAAACAATGTATGAGTTGAAGAGTTACTCTCATTAGAAGGTGGGCACGGGTAGCTAATCCGCTCTTTCTCCTTTTGTTCTTCACTCTCCTCCTCATCTTTTTCATCCAATGAGCTCACAGTTTCATCAATTTCTTCTTCCATAGACTCTTGCAAAATATTAGTCTCTTCTTGGATAGCGGAGACTTTCTCAATAAGCGCATTAATATAGGAATTATATTCATAATTATCATAGCAATATTTTAATATAGCTAAATTTTCAGGCCTATAAACATCATCATCATAAGCTTCATGCTTTTCAAACAAAGATTCAATTTCATAAGCACCCTTAAAAGCAACAAATTCTTCTATTTGTTCCACATCATAGTAATCATATATACCATTAGCATAAGAAGCTAAGGTTTCATTATCATTAAATTCACATGAAAAGGGAAGGTGTGGAGCCCTCACCTTAGAGCAACAAGTATAATCATATCTCAAGCATAGTTGCCTAGCATACCAATTCAATATGTGAATTTGATCCCATAATAGTTTCCCTTTTTGTGTCAAGCGGTAATCCCTAAAGTATTCATGTTGATCCAACGGTACTCCCATTACATAATTGAATGGGGTTTTCTCAGGATTATTAAAGTAGTACATAATATTTTTCACATAACCAGCACCGAGGGTTTTAGGAGGTTCCTCATCTCCATGAGTAGCAAGTACACCTAATTTTTTTGGTATTTCGTGTTCTGTATCCATAAATAAAGATAGAGAACAACTAAGAATAGCAAATAAAAATTACTTAGTGATAAAGAAAACAAGCACACACGAGAATATTCACCCCATGCTATTGCTCCTCGGCAACGATGCTAGAAAAAGGTCTTAATAACCCACAAGTATAGGGGATTGCAACATTTTTCGATAAGTAAGAGTGTCGAACCCAACGAGGAGCTAAAGGTAGAACAAATATTCCCTCAAGTTCTATCGACCACCGATACAACTCTACGCACGCTTGACGTTCGCTTTACCTAGAACAAGTATGAAACTATAAGTACTTTGTAGGTTTTGTTGGATAGGTTTGCAAGATAATAAAAGGTAGGGGCTGTTTAGATTAAGAAACAATAAAGTAAATATAGCGAGTGTGGAACAGCTCCGCCGGAGCCCTAGATTGGTTTCGCCAAGGTTCCGCCTCATGGCGGCGGAGTCTCGTCCGAAAAGATGGATTACGATTTTTTCCTCATCGAAAGACTTCATATAGAAAAAGATGGACATCGGAGGGCCACCAGGGGGCCCACGAGGTAGGGGGCGCGCCCAGGGGGGTAGGGCGCGCCCCCACCCTCATGGGCAGGGTGTGGCCCCCTGGTGAACTTCTTGCGCTCATTATTTTTTATATATTCTGAAAATGTCTTCCGTGAAGTTTCAGGACTTTTGGAGCTGTGCAGAATAGGTCTCTAATATTTGCTCCTTTTCCAGCCCAGAATCCCTGCTGCCGGCATTCTCCCTCTTTATGTAAACCTTGTAAAATAAGAGAGAATAGGCATAAGTATTGTGACATAATGTGTAATAACAGCCCATAATGCAATAAATATCGATATAAAAGCATGATGCAAAATGGACGTATCAACTCCCCCAAGCTTAGACCTCGCTTGTCCTCAAGCGAAAGCCAAAATCAAAAAATATGTCCACATGTTTAGAGATAGAGGCGTCGATAAAAATCAAATACGGACATGAGGGCATCATGATCATTCTTAGAACAACAACTTATATAATTCTTGTCATATGATCTCTTATGCTAGAGTAACAATTAAATCACAACTTCAAGTATGAATCATAAACTTCATTGAAAACTAGCAAACTATAATCTCAGTCATTGGAGCAATTGCAATTTATCATAACATAGGAAAGAGTTAATATAAGAGCTTTTCAGCAAGTCCACATACTCAACTATCAAATAGTCTTTCACAATTGCTAACACTCACACAATACTTATGGGTATGGAGTTTTAATCGGACACAGAGAAAGATAGGGGCTTATAGTTTTGCCTCCCAATGTTTTACCTCAAGGGTAATGTCAACAATAATAGTTCATGAAAACTCACATCCAATTAGCCATATATACCATGATCTTTCCAACATATTGTGCTTGCCAAAAGATAAAATTTAAAAAGGAACGGTGAAGATCACCATGACTCTTATGTAAGGTAGGAGATAAAATTAAAAGATAGGCCCTTCACAGAGGGAAGCAGAGGTTGTCATGCGCTTTTATGGTTGAATGCACAAAATCTTAATGTGAAAGAACGTCACTTTATATTGCCACTTGTGATATGGACCTTTATTATGCAGTCCGTCGCTTTTATTTCTTCCATATCACACGATCGTATAAAGCTTATTTTCTCCCACACTAATAAGTCATACATATTTAGAGAGCAATTTTTTATTGCTTGCACCGATGAAAACTTACTTGGAGGATCTTACTCAATCCATAGGTAGGTATGGTGGACTCTCATGGCAAAACTGGTTTAAGGGTATTTGGAAGCACAAGTAGTATTGATGACCCACAAGTATAGGGGATCTATCGTAGTCCTTTCGATAAGTAAGAGTGTCGAACCCAACGAGGAGCAGAAGGAAATGATAAGCGGTTTTCAGCAAGGTATTCTCTGCAAGTACTGAAATAAGTGGTAACAGATAGTTTTGTGATAAGATAATTTGTAACGAGCAACAAGTAACAAAAGTAAATAAAGTGCAGCAAGGCGGCCCAATCCTTTTTGTAGCAAAGGACAAGCCTGGAGAAACTCTTATATAAGGAAAAGCGCTCCCGAGGACACATGGGAATATCGTCAAGCTAGTTTTCATCACGTTCATATGATTCGCGTTCGGTACTTTGATAATTTGACATGTGGGTGGAACAGTGCTTGGGTGCTGTTCTTACTTGAACAAGCATCCCACTTATGATTAACCTCTATTGCAAGCATCCGCAACTACAACAAAAGTATTAAGGTAAACCTAACCATAGCATGAAACATATGGATCCAAATCAGCCCCTTATGAAGCAACACATAAACTAGGGTTTAAGCTTCTGTCACTCTAGCAACCCATAATCTACTAATTACTTCCCAATGCCTTCCTCTAGGCCCAAATAATGGTGAAGTGTTATGTAGTCGACGTTCACATAACACCACTAGAGGCTAGACAACATACATCTCATCAAAATATCGAATGAATACCAAATTCACATGACTACTAATAGGAAGACTTCTCCCATGTCCTCAGGAACAAACGTAACTACTCACAAAGCATATTCATGTTCATAATCAGAGGGGTATTAATATGCATAAAGGATCTGAACATATGATCTTCCACCAATTAAACCAACTAGAATCAACTACAAGGAGTAATTAACACTACTAGCAACCTACTAGCACCAATCCCGCACTTGGAGACAAGAATTGGATACAAGAGATGAACTAGGGTTTTGAGATGAGATGGTGCTGATGAAGATGTTGATGGAGATTGCCTCTCCTGATGAGAGGAGCGTTGGTGATGATGATGGCGATGATTTCCCCCTCCAGGAGGGAAGTTTCTGCGGCAGAACAGCTCTGCCGGAGCTCTAGATTGGATCCGCCAAGGTTCCGCCTCGTGGCAGCGGAGTTTCGTCCCGAAAGGTTGCTTCCTATTTTTTTCTCGGCGAAAGACTTCATGTAGGAGAAGATGGTCATCGGAGAGCCACCAGGGGGCCCATGAGGTAGGGGGCGCGCCCTAGGGGGGGCGCCCCCCACCCTCGTGGAAAGGTTGTGGGCCCCCTGGTCTTTATCTTTGGCGAGGATTTTTCATTATTTATTATAAGGTATTCCGTGGAGTTTCAGGACTTTTGGAGTTGTGCAGAATAGGTCTATAATATTTGCTCCTTTTCCAGCCTAGAATTCAAGCTGCTGGCATTCTCCCTCCTTATGTAAACCTTGTAAAATAAGAGAGAATAGCCATAAGTATTGTGACATAATGTGAAATAACAGCCCATAATGCAATAAATATCGATATAAAAGCATGATGCAAAATGGACGTATCAACTCCCCCAAGCTTAGGCCTCGCTTGTCCTCAAGCGAAAGCCGATAACAATTAATATGTCCCCATGTTTAGAGGTAGAGGCGTCGACAAAAATAAAATATGGACATGAGGGCATCATGATTATTCTCATAACAGCAACATACATAGATATTGTCATATGATTACTTATGTTCAAGTGATGATCTATTCACAATGCAAAAGTATGAATCAGAAACCTTATTGAGAACCAACAAACTATGACCTTAGTCATTGAAGCAATTGAAATTTATCATAACATCAGAAAGAGTCTATGTCAGAGCTAAAAAGCAAGTCCACATACTCAACTATCATCTAGTCCTTCATAATTGCTAACACTCGCGCAATACTGGTGGTTACGGAGTTTTAATCGGACACAGAGAAAGATAGGGGCTTATAGTTTTGCCCCACAACCTTTTACCTCGAGGGTAATGTCAACAATAATAACTCATGCCCCCTACATCCAATTAGATATATATATCGGGTTCTTTCCAACATGCCGGGCTTGCCAAAGGATAAAATGAAAAAGGGAGAGGTGAAGATCACCATGACACTTGCAGAAGGTAGAAGATAATAATAAAAGATAGGCCCTTCGCAGAGGGAAGCAGAGGTTGCCATGCGCTTTTATGGTTGCATGCAAAAATTCTTAATGCGAAAGAACATCACTTTATATTGCCCCTTGTGATATGAACCTTTATTATGCAGTCCGTCGCTTTTATTACTTCCACATCACAAGATCGTATAAAGCTTATTTCTCCCACACTAATCATACATATTTAGAGCAATTTTTATTGCTTTGCACCGATGACAACTTACTTGAAGGATCTTACTCAATCCATAGGTAGATATGGTGGACTCTCATGGCAAAACTGGTTTAAGGGTATTTGGAAGCACAAGCAGTATCTCTACTTGGTGCTGAGGATTTGGCTAGCATGAGGGGGAAAGGTAAGCTCAACATGTTGGATGATCCATGACAACATACTTTATCTCAGATATAACAAAACATAACCCATTACGTTGTCTTCCTTGTCCAACATCATCTCTTTAGCATGTCATATTTTGATGAGTGCTCCCAACCATAAAAGATGTCAATAATAGTATATTTATTTGTGAAACCTCTCTTTCCTTAATTGCAACGATGACCAAAGCTATGTCTGCCAACTCCCAACAACTTTTAATCATCACACTCTTTCTATGTGAAGTCATTACTATCAATAAGATCAATATGAACTTTTGTTTCTTTTTATTCTTTTTCTCTTTTCTTTTATTCACCCAAGATCATAGCAAGAAAATCAAGCCCTTGACTCAACACTAATCTTTATTATATAGCTCACGGACTCGATTACATAGAGAGATCATAAAGCAAAACTTAAAACTAGATCATGCCATAAACCTTATTCTACTAGATCAAAATACTACTAATAGGATCGAACTAAGGAAAACGGTAAAGATAGGAGTTGTGATTGTGATACGATACCGGGGCACCTCCCCCAAGCTTGGCAGTTGCCAAGGGGAGTGCCCATACCCATGTTATTATATCTCCTTGGTTGGTGAAGATGGAGGTGATGGATAGTCACACATAGAACGTAAGAGGTCCTCTAGCTTGCGAATAATGCCCTTGAGTGCAAAGATATGCTCCTTCAACAAAATATTTTCACTTGTGAGATACTTGTTTTGAATACGAGTTAACTCAATCATCTGGAAAGCTTCGATCTCAGTTGGGGTAAGAAGGTTGTGATCAAATTGAAGGATGTCTTCTGTTGCCGGAGCTTGGTTCTCCGTGGCCTTCTTGATCCCTTCATCCTTGTTGATCTCCATGGGTTCTTCCCTCTTAAGCTCTATCTTCATTAGCCAGGCATCTTTGTCACCGTTGTTGGAGGAGGGGGATGACATGATGCCTGGCCTTGACAACCATGACAGAGAACATCCCAAAACAAGAACAGAGGATATTCGCGTGATACGGGAGTCAAAACCTTCGGGAGAATATATAGTGATTTTTTACCGACCAAAATACGTATCGTGCAAGAAAACGCAGTCCGGAAGGCACACGAGGAGCTCATGAGGTAGGGGGCGCGCCCTCCACCCTCGTGGGGACCTCGTGTCCTTCCCGGACTGCTACTTAATTTTCTATTTTTCTAAATATTCCAAAACAGAGAAATATTGCCTTAAAATTGTTTTGGGGTCGGTTTACTTACCGTACCACATACCTATTCCTTTTCGGAGCCTGAAACGTTTTGGAAAGTGTCCCTTATGTATTCCTCCGGGGTTACAGTTTCAATAATATTGGTGAGGGAGTCCTGGATTAGGGGGTATCCGGACGGCCGGATTATATCCTTTGGCCGGACTGTTGGACTATGAAGATACAAGATTGAAGACTTCGTCCCGTGTCCGGATGGGACTCTCCTTGGCGTGGAAGGCAAGCTTGGCAATACGGATATGTAGATCTCCTTCCTTGCAACCGACTCTGTGTAACCCTAGCCCCCTCCGGTGTCTATATAAATCGGAGGGTTTAATCCGTAGGACAACATACAATCATACCATAGGCTAGCTTCTAGGGTTTAGCCTCTCTAATCTCGTGGTAGATCAACTCTTGTACTACTCATATTATCAAGAATAATCAAGCAGGACGTAGGGTTTTACCTCCATCAAGAGGGCCCGAACCTGGGTAAAGCATCGTGTCCCTGCCTCCTGTTACTATCCGCCTTAGACGCATAGTTCGGGACCCCCTACCCGAGATCCGCCGGTTTTGACACCTACATTGGTGCTTTCATTGAGAGTTCCTCTATGTTGTCATCATTAGGCTTGATAGCTCCTTCGATCATCGATAGCGATGCAGTCCAGGGTGAGACTTTTCTCCTCGGACAGATCTTTGTATTCGGTGGCTTCGCATTGCGGGCCAACTCGCTTGGCCATCTGGAGCAGATCGAGAGTTACGCCCTTGGCCACCAGGTCAGGTTTGGAAGCTTAAATTACACGGCCGACATCCGCGGAGACTTGATCTTCGACGGATTCGAGCCCCTGCCGAGTACGCCGCACGGTCACGATGAGCATGATTTAGCTCTACCATTGGACAGTGTGCAGGAGATCGCACCGGCAACCGCTCCGACCCTCAATTCGGAGCCGATTGCGCCATCCACGGACGGGGGATAGACCCCGCCATAGAGGCCGCATTCTCTGCGGCGATCGAGCTGAGTATCGACCTTACCCTTCACGAGAGCCGTGACGCCAAATTGCCGGATTCTTCCCCGGCCACAGACGACGAACCGCCTGCGCCCGTGCCTATCGAATCCGACTGGGCGCCGATCATGGAGTTCACCTCCACGGATATCTTTCGGCACTCGCCCTTCGGCGACATGCTGAACACATTAAGGTCTCTCTCCCTATTAGGAGAGTCCTGGCCAAACTATGTTCGGCAGGATTGGGATGCGAATGACGAAGAAATTCGCCGCCCACCCACCACCCACTTAGTAGCCACTGTCGACAATTTGACCGACATGCTCAACTTCGAGTTCGAAGACATCGACGGTATGGACGACGATGCGGGAGACGAAGAGGAACCACTGCCCACATGGCACTGGACAACCACCTCATCATATGATATATACATGGTGGACACACCAATGGCAATGGGACAACGGAGGATGACCCCTCCAAGAAGCAACCCAAGCGCCGACGTCAGCGGCGCCGCTCTAAGTCTCGCCAAAGCAAAAGCGGTGACACCAGCACAGGAGATAATAGCACTCCGGACAGTGCCAAAGACGACAACAATCCCCTCCAGCAAGATTTAGAGCAGGAGGATGGAGAAGCCAGCCCTCCCGAGAGAGCAGCAGACGGAGAGGCGGAGGATGATAATTACATGCCTCCCTCCGAAGACGAGGCAAGCCTCGACGACGACGAATTTGTCGTGCCGGAGGATCCTGCCGAGCAAGAGCGCTTCAAGCGCCGGCTTATAGCCACGGCAAATAGCCTTAAGAAAAATTAGCAACAGCTTCAAGCTGATCAAGATTTGCTAGCTGACAGATGGACTGGAGTCCTTGCAGCCGAGGAATATGAACTCGAACGCCCCTCCAAGAGTTACGCAAAGCGTAGGTTGCTACCCCGACTGGAGGAGGAAGCATTAAAACCTACATCTCCAGCATATGACGCGGCTGATCCGCCACCTCGTGGCCGCGACAGAGAGGCATTTCAGCCAAAAACTCAGCCCGCACCCCGACGCCACTCAAATAAAAATGACGAGGCACGGGGAAACACGCTAGACCTGCGAGACATATTGGAGGACAAAGCAAAACACACAAGATAGATCTATGGATCACGAGGGCGCGCCACTACGTGAGACGATAACCGTCACGCCGGATACAGTAAAAGTAAATCCGGCCGGGCCGAACACATCGGACAAGACTCATTCGAGCTGCGTCGCGACATAGCCCACTACAAAGGCGCCGCACACCCCATATGCTTCACAGACGTAGTAATGGATCACCAAATTCCAGAGGGTTTCAAACCCGTAAATATCGAATCATACGACGGCACAACGGATCATGTGGTATGGATCGAGGACTTCCTCCTGCACATCCACATGTCCCGCGGTGACGATCTACACGCCATCAAATACCTCCCACTCAAGCTCAAAGGACCAGCTCGGCATTGGCTCAACAGCCTGCCAGCAGAATCCATTGGTTGTTGGGAAGATCTGGAAGCCGCATTCCTCGACAACTTCCAGGGCACTTATGTGCGACCACCAGATGTCGATGACTTTCAGCATCTAGAGGAATTGGCCAGGCAATTCTGGACACGGTTCCTGACAAAGAAAAATCAAATTGTCGACTGTCCGGATGCAGAGGCCCTAGCAGCTTTTAAGCACAACATCCGCGATGAGTGGCTCGCCCGGCACCTTGGCCAGGAAAAGCCGAAATCTATGGCAGCCCACCAGTTCGGCGATTAAAGACTCGGACACCTTCAAGCGCACCCGGAGTAATCGGCAACAAGACCGCCTGGCACATTCCGAGCTTGCATAGCAATGCGGCCCCCACCCCAGTCCCAGCCAAATGCGAAATCCGTGCCACGCGTACATAATTACGCATTGAAAATACCATGGGCACAGGTGGGGAGGGGGGCACGACTACGGCACGCCCCAAGACGCGGCTCAACTGCTCTAGGGGCTTCCCGCTTTGTTATTTTTCTCTCTTTCAGGACTTTAATCTCTAGAAACCCCGTCCGGCAGTACGATTGCTAGACACACGATGCAACAACCAAGGAGGCAGAAAGCTACGTCGCACCACGAAACTCCCAGGTGGTCTCTGATAACGAGTGAAATACTTTCTTTAAATACCATTCCTCAGGTTGCCCTTGGAGGGGACATGTCAAATAGTCGTACTTTTTTCTTATCACACTACTTGTATCATTCTGCTTCGACGCACCTTTTTGAATAAACAATGCATAGCACTAGACTATTACTGCATTCTCTATTCCTTTTTTTCTTTTTTTATATATGTTCATTCACAACATTCAGCACCCGTACACTTTGGTACGGCCAATATGCCAGGGGCTTAAGCGTACCCCATAATACGGCGTGAGAAGTCCGAACACTTTCAACAGTGTGGCACCCCGAACTTATAGCATTATATGCATCAGCTCGGAATCATGTCTTGGGTCAATAGTTGGGTTTGCCCGGCTCCCATGTTTTGGTACCTTACGTTCCCCTATATCGGCTAAGGTAGCACCGGGAGAACTACTGCGATTGTGCCCCGGTTCATCTGGGCAAGCACCTCAGTAGAGAAAGCTAAAACTGACTGTCATGATAAGGCGAGAGTTGGTCGCTGTTCGAGAGGTCTCGAGTCCCTAAAGACTTATGCCGCTTAGAGCGAGGGGTCGGCTTTGTCCGGCTTAAGGCGTGTATAGCGCCCTGAATTCGGCCTTCTGAATACTAGGGGCTTCGCCCAAATTTAAAATTGTAGACTTCTATGGCCAAGTGAGAGTGATAAGGCATTATAGTCCGATTGCCTTGTTCGTTGAGCTGAGCACCTCCCTCGAAGGACCCAACAATGGGAAAAAAGTGCTCAGATTTATCCCGAACACCCCAACACTCAGGACATGGGGGCAGAAGCTGACGACTGGCCATCTCTTAGATTTAATAAACAGCCGCATAGAAGGTAATATTTTAAATTCAAACAAGCGTTGCATAGCGCATATGAACAAGTTTTCATAATACAGGATCACACGAGCAAGTTCATTCAAAAATTACATCCTTCGCACACTCGTCCACCACAAGACGGGCACCCTTCAGGACACCCTCATAATACATTTCGAGGTGGCGATGCTCCTTGCCCTGCGGCGGCCCCTCCTTCACCAGCTTCTCGGCGTCCATCTTGGCCCAGTGCACCTTCGCACGGGCAAAAGCTCGGCGTGCACCTTTGATGCAGACGGACCGCTTGATGACTTCCAGCCAGGGGCAGGCGTCCACAAGCCGCCTCACCAGGGCAAAGTAGCTGTTGGGAAGGGAGTCGCCAGGCCACATCTGGACTATAAGGCCCCTCATGGCCTGTTCGGCTGCCTTGTGTAGCTCGACCAGTTGCTTCAGCTGGTCGCTCATAGGCATCGGGTGTTCGGTCCCAGTATACTGAGACCAGAACAACTTCTCCGTCGAGCTTCCCTCCTCGGCCTGGTAATATTTCGCGGCATCCGACACGCTGCGGGGCAAATCTGCGAATGCTCCTGGAGAGCTCCGGACTCAGGTAAGTAACAAGTAATTTACTTTCACATGCTTGCTTTGCATATTGAATGCCTTACCCGCCGCTATCTTCCTCATCACCTCAATTTCCTGGAGGGCCTTTTGGGCTTCAGCCTTGGCATGGTTTGTGCTTTCTAGGGCCGCAGCAAGCTCGGAATCTCGCGTGTTCGAGTCAAGCTCCAATGTCTCGTGTTTCTTCATGAGAGCCTGGAGCTCTTGCTGCACTTCGCCCACCCGTGCCTCTTGTTTCTCCCGCTCGGTGGGCTCCTTGGCCGCTTTGTTTTCGCCTCGGACAATGCTTGCTTCAGGGTCGCCACTTCGGTCGTGGCCCCTGGCACATTCATGATGATCCTGTCATTTCGCAACCACATTTTCTTTTTTATATAGACAAGGTATTACTTACCTTTGTTCTCCTCGAGCTGCCTCTTGGCAAGGCCGAGCTCTTTCTCAGACCACTCGAGGTTCTGCTTCAGTGCGGCGACCTCCGCAGTCAGTGCGGTAGAGGTCAGCAGCGAAGCCTGCATACGCATACAGACATACTTATGTTAGACTCCTGCAAATATTATTTGATCCTCTATCCGGCTGTTCTTTGTCAACACCAAACAGAGCATCAGGGGCTACTGTCTATGCGGTAATATTTTTCCTATATTTTAAATACTTACCTCAAAGCCTATTAGAAGGCTAGCACAGGCTTCAGTCAGTCCGCTCTTGGCAGACTGAACCTTCTTGATCACCGCACTCATAATAGTGCGGTGCTCTTCATCGATGGAAGCGCCATGAAGCGCTCCCAGCAGGTTGTCCGGTGCCTCTGGATGGATAGAGGTCATCGGCACGGGTGGCTTGCCCCTCTTGTAAGGGGGCCGGCTGCCGGAGTCCGGAACCACTGGAGGTTCCGGCGCAGCGTTCGGCTGGGGGCCGAACTTGGAGCCCTTGGGAGTCTTGCTCCCTTCGCGCCTGGAGTCAAGAAGGTCGCCTCGAGGTGCCTTCGGGACTGTCTCCCCCCGGCTCGGTGCCCCTTGAGACAGTACCTCGACAACGTCCGTAGGGCGAGGAGAGGAGGCGGTTGGAAGTGTATCACTATCCATATCCGACAAGTCCAAGGAACCGTCCGACGAGGATACATCGATACGGGCTCGGGGCGGACTGCATAATCATATTCGACATTAGGAGAAGCAGTGCAACAAAAGTATGCTATGAGTTACTCTGGTATCTGAATACTTACAACTTCGCCAGGGGCTTGGCCCTGAGTAGCCACTCGTCTTCACCGTCGATGGCGGTGGTGGAATAGTCCGGAAGGAGAGTCCTTCCCTTCTTGGACCCTTCGGCCTCCCCGGTTGGGGCGGCCTTCCTTTTCTTGTCTCCCCCGGCTAGAGGGGGAGAATCTTCACCTTCCTCCTCCTCGTTTTCAAGGGAGGAGTCCGTCTCGGAGTTATCGGATGATGTGTTCGATACCACATGGCGCCGGGAACTCTTTCGGGTTCCCATGGCCTTCTTCTTGGTCTTCTTCGGCACCTCATAAGGAGCCAGAGTCCGCATCTCCATCAGGAGAGCATCTACAGGGTCTTCGGGCAGAGGGGCCGGACAGTTAATCTGCTCCAATGTCTCCACCCAGTCCTGTCAAAGGCATGGGAGCTCAGACCCCGCACAGGGTTAAGCTATGGGAAATAAATACCCTACCAGATGTACAGAACTTACCGGATTTGCAGGGCGCTTCCCGCTTAGCTCGCGGTCCTCGGTAAGAGAAGGGGGCCCTGGGCACCCTTGAACAACACCTTCCAGACGTCCTTATGCGTCATGTCGAAGAGCTCGCGTAGAGTCTGGCGCTGGGCCGGGTCGAACTCCCATAAGTTGAAAGCCCGTTGTTGACACGGGAGGATCCGACGGAAGAGCATGACCTGGACTATGTTTACAAGCTTAAGTTTCTTGATTATCGTGTTCCGGATACACTTCTAGAGTCTGTCCAGGTCCACCGATGAGCCCCAGGACAGGCCTTTCTCCTTCCAGGAAGTGAGCCGCGTGGGGATTCCGGATCGAAACTCGGGGGGCCGCCACCCAGTTGGTGCCGCGTGGCTCGGTGATGTAGAACCACCCTGATTGCCACCCCTTTATGGTCTCCACGAAGGAGCCCTCGAGCCATGTAACGTTGGGCATTTTGCCCACCATGGCTCCGCCGCATTCCGCTTGTTGGCCGCCTACTACCTTCTGCTTGATATTGAAGGTCTTCAGCCACAGGCCGAAGTGGGGCCGGATGCGGAGGAAAGCCTCACACACGACGATGAACGCCGAGATGTTGAGGATGAAATTCGGGGCCAGATCATGAAAGTCCAACCCATAATAGAACATAAGGCCGCAGACGAATGGATGGAGGGGAAACCCCAGTCCATGGACGAAGTGGGGGAGTTAAACCACCCTTTCGTAAGGTTCCGGGGTAGGGACGATCTGCCCCACGGCTGGCAGCCAGTGCACGATATCTGCGGCTAAGTATCCGGACGGAGGAGACCATCCACTTGCCTCCCGCTCCGGACATGTTTGGAGAGAGTTGAGGAGAAGGATGTGGACTTGGGCGCTGGAGCTCGAGTGCGTGAGAATGGATGAGCAAGGAGGAAGAAGGCATGGGTAGAAAAAAGTGAAACCTTACCCCTTTATAAGGGCGGACGAAACTATGCACCCCCACCAGCCTGGTAAAACTCGCTTATCCCCCAAGCACTGTAATTGATGGCGCGGTTGGGTTACCCACGTCCGTATTGATGGGAATCCCGTAATAAGGGGACACGATCTCTGATTCGACAAGACGTGCCAAGGAAACCGCCTTGTGAAACACGCTGAGATAGGTTATGAAAAACGATTCGAATAAAGACCTGGTTGTGGTGTGATGTCATGCTACAGGGTACGTCAGCATAATAGATTTGTGGAAATATTATTCTCTCTACGGTGGTATGTGGAACTTGTTTTGCAGAGCCGAACACGATCCTCGTGTTCAAAATCTTCTATGAAGTATTCGGGGGAGGAACCCGCCTTGCAATACCGAAGACAATCTGCGCGCCGGACTCATCGTCATTGAAGCCTGGTTCAGGGGCTACTGAGGGAGTCCTGGATTAGGGGGTATCCGGACAGCCGAATTATATCCTTTGGCCGGACTGTTGGACTATGAAGATACAAAATTGAAGACTTCATCCCGTGTCCGGATGGGACTCTCCTTGGCATGGAAGGCAAGCTTGGCAATACGGATATGTAGATCTCCTTCCTTGTAACCGACTCTGTGTAACCCTAGCCCCCTCTGGTGTCTATATAAACCAGAGGGTTTAGTCCGTAGGACAACATACAATCATACCATAGGCTAGCTTCTAGGGTTTAGCCTCTCTGATCTCATGGTAGATCAACTCTTGTACTACTCATATTATCAAGAATTATCAAGCAGGACGTAGGGTTTTACCTCCATCAAGAGGGCCTGAACCTGGGTAAAACATCGTGTCCCCTGCCTCCTGTTACCATCCGCCTTAGACGCACAGTTCGGGACCCCCTACCCGAGATCCGCCGGTTTTGACACCGACAATTGGTTTCAACATTAATGGGATTACCTGAGATATAATGTTTAATTCTCTGACCGTTTACCACCTTCGAATTTGTGCCTTTGAAGTTGTTGATTTTTATGGCACTGGAACGATAGACCTCCTCGATAACATAGGGGCCTTCCCATTTAGAGAGAAGTTTTCTTGCAAAAAATCTTAAACGAGAGTTGTATAGCAATACATAATCACCTACGTTAAACTCACGCTTTTGTATCCTTTTGTCATGCCATCTTTTAACCTTTTCTTTAAACAACTTGGCATTTTCATAAGCTTGGGTTCTCCATTCATCAAGTGAGCTAATATCAAATAACCTCTTTTCACCGGCAATTTTAAAATCATAGTTGAGCTCTTTAATAGCCCAATATGCCTTATGTTCTAGTTCGAGAGGTAAGGGACATGCTTTTCCATATACCATTTTATACGGAGACATACCCATAGGATTTTTATATGTAGTTCTATAGGCCCATAATGCATCATCAAGTTTCTTGGACCAATTCTATCTAGACCTATTGACAGTCTTTTGCAAAATTAATTTGAGTTCTCTATTACTCAATTCTACTTGACCACTAGACTGTGGGTGATACGGAGATGCAATTCTATGATTGACGTCATATTTGGCAAGCATTTTACGGAAAGCACCATGAATAAAATGTGAACCACCATCAGTCATTAAATATATAGGGACTCCAAACCTCGGAAAAATAACTTCTTTAAGCATTTTAGTAGAAGTGTTCTACTAGTTGGAATAGCTTCTACCCACTTAGTAACGTAATCAACAACAACTAAAATATGTGTATATCCATTAGAGGCAGGAAAAGGTCCCATATAATCAAAGCCCCAAATATCAAACGGTTCAATTAACAAGTGAATAATTCATAGGCATTTCTTGACATCTACTAATATTACCAATTCTTTGACATTCATCACAAGATAGGACAAACTTACGGGCATCCTTGAAGAGAGTAGGCCAATAAAAACTGGATTGCAATACCTTGTGTGCAGTTCTATCTCCCGCGTGGTGTCCTCCATAAGTTTCGGAGTGGCACTTGCGTAAGATCTGTTCCTGTTTATGCTCAGGTACACAATGTATAATAACACCATCTACTCCTTCTTTATAAAGATGTGGGTCATCCCAAAAGTAATGTCTCAAATCATAGAAGAACCTTTTCTTTTGTTGGTATGTGAAGCTAGGTCGTATAAATTTAGAAACTATGTAATTAGCATAATCAGCATACCAAGGGGTACTACGAGAAGTACTTATGACATTTAATTGTTCATCAGGGAAGCTATCATCAATAGGTAGTGGGTCATCAAGAATATTCTCTAACCTAGATAAGTTGTCTGCAACGGGGTTCTCAACTCCTTTTCTAGCAACAATATGCAAATCAAATTCTTGTAGCAAGAGAACCCATCTAATAAGTCTAGGTTTAGCATCTTTCTTCTCCATAAGTTATTTAATAGCAGCATGATCAGTGTGGATAGTTACTTTAGAATCAACAATATAAGGTCTGAACTTATCACAAGCAAATACAACTGCTAAAAGTTCTTTTTCAGTAATAGCTTAATTTCTTTGAGCATTGTCTAGAGTCTTACTAGCATAATGGATAACATTTAATTTCTTATCAACTCTTTGCCCTAGAACAGCACCTACAGCATAATCGCTAGCATCACACATAATTTCAAAGGGTAAATTCCAATCAGGTGGCTGAACAATAGGTGTAGAGACTAATGCTTTCTTAAGTATTTCAAATGCTTCTACACAATCATCATCAAAGACAAATGGTATATATTTTTGTAATAAATTAGTCAGAGGCCGAGAAATTTTTGAGAAGTCCTTAATGAACCTCCTATAAAATCTGGCGTGACCAAGGAAACTTCTTATACCTTTGATGTCCTTGGGACATGGAATCTTTTCAATAGCATCAACCTTGGCTTTATCAACTTCAATACCTCTTTCAGAAACTTTATGCCCCAAGACAATACCTTCATTAACCATAAAGTGACACTTTTCCCAATTCAAGACAAGATTAGTTTCTTCACATCTCTGCAAAACTCGATCAAGATTGCTCAAGCAATCATCAAAAGAAGATCCATAGACGGAAAAGTCGTCCATGAAAACCTCACAAATCTTTTCACAAAAGTCAGAGAATATAGCCATCATGCATCTTTGAAAGGTAGCAAGTGCATTACATAAACCAAAAGGCATACGTCTATAATTAAAAGTACCAAAAGGGCATGTAAAAGTAGTCTTTGATTTATCTTTAGCTGACACAGGTATTTGAGAGAAACCAGAATAACCATCTAGAATGTAGTAATGTGTATGTTTGCATAATCTTTCTAGCATTTGATCGATAAAAGGTAAGGGGTAATGATATTTCTGAGTAGCCTTATTTAATTTAAAGAAATCAATTATGCTCCTATAACCTGTAATAATTCTTTGTGTAATCAATCCATCTTTATCATTAGGAACAACAGTAATACCTCCCTTCATAGGGACACAATGAACAGGACTTACCCACTGACTATCAGCAACAGGATAAATTATACCTGCCTCCAGAAGCTTTAGTATTTCTTTTCTTACCACTTCTTTCATTTTAGGATTCAGACATCGTTGAGGATCACGAACTAGTTTGGCATCTGCTTCCAAATTTATTTTATGTTGACATAGAGTGGGACTAATGCCCTTAAGGTCATCAAGAGTATATCCAATAGCAGCATGGTGCTTCTTTAGAGTTTTTAATAATCTTTTTTCTTCATTCTCTGAAAGGTTAGCACTAATAATAACAGGATATATCTTCTTTTCATCAAGATAAGCATATTTAAGATTATCAGGCAACGGTTTAAGCTCAAACACAGGATCACCCTTAGGTGGAGGGGGATCCCCTAGGATTTCAACAGGAAAATTGTGTTTCAGCATAGGTTCCTGTTTAAAGAATACTTCATCTATTTCCCTTCTTTCATTCATAAATATATCATTCTCATGGTCTAGCAAATATTGCTCTAAAGGATCACTAGGAGGTACGGCAATAGAAGCAAGTCCAATAATTTCATCCTTACTAGGCAATTCTTCTTCACGGCGTTGTTTACTAAATTTAGACAAGTTAAACTCATGAGTCATACCATCTAAGCTCACAGTAACAACATCCCTTATGCAACCTATGGTAGCATTAACAATATTTAAGAAGGGTCTACCAAATATAATGGGACAAAAGCTATCTTGTGGGGAACCAAGAACAAGAAAATCAGCAGGATATTTAGTTTTCCCACACAAGACTTCAACATCTCGAACAATTCCCATTGGTGAAATAGTATCTATATTAGCAAGTTTAATAGTAACATCAATTTCTTCTAACTCAACAGGTGCAATGTCATGCATAATTTCTTTGTATAAGTCAATAGGTATTGCACTAGCACTAGCACCCATATCACATAAGCCATGATAACAATGATCTCCTATTTTAACAGAAATAACAGGCATGCCTACCACAGGTCTAGGTTTATTTGTATCACAGGGTTTAGCAATTCTAGCAGTTTCATCACAGAAGTAAATAACATGCCCATCTATATTCTCAGACAAGATATCTTTAACAATAGCAATATTAGGTTCTACTTTATCTTGCTCAGGAGGTGTATATGTTTTAATATTGCTTTTACGAACCACAGTTGAAGCTTTAGCATGATCCTTTACCCTATCAGGGAAAGGTGGTTTCTCAACATAAGAAGTAGGAACAATAGGATCATTATAAGTGACAGTCTTTTCTTCAACTTTAATAGGTGCAACTACTTTTACTTCTATGGGAGGATGATATTTAAACCACTTCTCCTTAGGGAGATCAACATAAGTAGCAAAAGATTCACAGAAAGAAGCTACTATCTCAGAATCAAGTCCATATTTAGTGCTAAACTTACGGAAAATATCGGTATCCATAAAAGATTTAACACAATCCAAACTAGGTGTCATACCTGACTCCTTACCATTTTCGAGGTCCCAATCTTCGGAGTTGCGCTTAATTCTATCCAATAAATCCCATCTAAATCTAATAGTCTTCATCATAAAAGAGCCAGCACAAGAAGTATCGAGCATGGTGCCATTATTATCAGAAAGCCAAGCATAAAAATTTTGAATAATCATTTCTCTTAAGAGATCGTGATAGGGGCATGAATATAACATTGATTTAAGCCTCCCCCAAGCTTGAGCGATGCTTTCTCCTTCGTGAGGCCAAAAATTATATATATAATTGCGATCACGATGAACAAGATGCATAGGGTAATACTTTTTATGAAATTCCAATTTCAATCTTCTATAGTTCCATGATCTCGTATTATCACATAGCCTATACCATATCAATGCGTCTCCCTTCAAAGATAAAGGGAAGACCTTCTTCTTAGCAACATCATCGGGTATACCTGCAAGCTTAAATAATCCACAAACTTCATCCACATATATTAGGTGTTCATCAGGATGCTTTGTTCCATCTCCTGTAAAAGGATTAGCTAGCAGTTTTTCTATCATACCCGAAGGATACTCATAAGGAATTTCATTTTTAATAGGTTGAGGAGCAACTGTTTGCTCTACTGGTCGGGTTGAAGATACCCCGAACAAGCCCCTCAGAGGATTACTTTCCATAGTAACAAGTGACAGTAAATTTCAGCACACTATATAAATTTTTCCTTACCAAATTCCACCTACCAAAGGCGCTTCACTCCCCGGCAAAGGCGCCAGAAAAGAGTCTTGATGACCCACAAGTATAGGGGATCTATCGTAGTCCTTTCGATAAGTAAGAGTGTCGAACCCAACGAGGAGCAGAAGGAAATGATAAGCGGTTTTCAGCAAGGTATTCTCTGCAAGTACTGAAATAAGTGGTAACAGATAGTTTTGTGATCAGATAATTTGTAACGAGAAACAAGTAACAAAAGTAAATAAAGTGCAGCAAGGCGGCCCAATCCTTTTTGTAGCAAAGGACAAGCCTGGACAAACTCTTATATAAGGAAAAGCGCTCCCGAGGACACATGGGAATATCGTCAAGCTAGTTTTCATCACGTTCATATGATTCGCGTTCGGTACTTTGATAATTTGACATGTGGGTGGACCAGTGCTTGGGTGTTGTTCTTACTTGAACAAGCATCCCACTTATGATTAACCTCTATTGCAAGCATCCGCAACTACAACAAAAGTATTAAGGTAAACCTAACCATAGCATGAAACATATGGATCCAAATCATCCCCTTACGAAGCAAATGCATAAAGTAGGGTTTAAGCTTCTGTCACTCTAGCAACCCATCATCTACTTATTACTTCCCAATGCCTTCCTCTAGGCCCGAATAATGGTGAAGTGTTATGTAGTCGACGTTCACATAACACCACTAGAGGCTAGACAACATACATCTCATCAAAATATCAAAACGAATACCAAATTCACACGACTACTAATAGGAAGACTTCTCCCGTGTCATCAGGAACAAACGTAACTACTCACAAAGCATATTCATGTTCATAATCAGAGGGTAATAATATGCATAAAGGATCTGAACATATGATCTTCCACCAATTAAACCAACTAGCATCAACTACAAGGAGTAATTAACACTACTAGCAACCTACTAGCACCAATCTCGGGTTTGGAGACAAGAATTGGATACAAGAGATGAACTAGGGTTTTGAGATGAGATGGTGCTGATGAAGACGTTGATGGAGATTGCCCTCTCCTGATGAGAGGAACATTGGTGATGACAATGGCAATGATTTCCCCCTCCGGGAGGGAAGTTTCCTCGGCAGAACAGCTCTGCCGGAGCTCTAGATTGGATCCGCCAAGGTTCCACCTCATGGCGGCGGAGTTTCGTCCCGAAAGGTTGCTTCCTATTTTTTTCTCGACGAAAGACTTCATATAGGAGAAGATGGTCATCGAAGAGCCACCAGGGGGCCCACGAGGTAGGGGGCGCGCCCTAGGGGGGGCGCCCCCACCCTCGTGGAAAGGTTGTGGGCCCCCTGGTCTTCATCTTTGGCAAGGATTTTTGATTATTTATTTAAGGTATTTTGTGGAGTTTCAGGACTTTTGAAGTTGTGCAGAATAGGTCTCTAATATTTGCTCCTGTTCCAGCCCAGAATTCCAGCTGCCGGCATTCTCCCTCCTTATGTAAACCTTGTAAAATAAGAGAGAATAGCCATAAATATTGTGACATAATGTGAAATAACAACCCATAATGCAATAAATATCGATATAAAAGCATGATGCAAAATGGACGTATCAAGTATCTCTACTTGGTGCAAAGAATTTGGCTAGCATGAGGGGGAAAGGCAAGCTCAACCATGTTGGATGATCCATGACAATATAATTTATCTCAGATGTAAGAAAACATAACCCATTATGTTGTCTTCCTTGTCCAACATCAAGTCTTTAGCGTGTCATACTTTAATGAGTGCTCACAATCATAAAAGATGTCCAAGATAGTGTATTTATATGCGAAGACCTCTCTTTCTTTATTACTTCCTATTAATTGCAACGATGACCAAAACTATGTTTGTCAACTCTCAACAACTTTTATTCATCATACTCTTTCTATGTGAGCTCATTACTCTCCATAAGATCCATATGATCTCTTTTATTTCTTTTTATTCTTTCTCTTTTTTTTATTCACTCAAGATCATGGCAAAACAATCAACCCTTGACTCAACACTAATCTTTATTATATATAGCTCACGGACTCAATTACATAGAAGGATCATAAAGCAGAACTCACAACTAGATCATACTAAAAACTTTTATTCTACTAGATCAAGATATTATCAAAAGGATCGAAGGAACAGTAGCACGGGCCATTTATTTACAATTCAAAGGAACAGTAGCACTAAAATTCAAAGGAACAGTAGAACGGGCCAATTTATCTACACACTAAAATTCAAAGGAATAGTAGCACGAGCCATTTATCTACAACAACATAGACATGCAAAATACTATCAGGTACTAAGTTCATGATTAAAGTTCAATTAATCATATTACTTAAGAGCTCCCACTTAGAGAGACATCCCTCTAGTCATCTAAATGATCACGTGATCCATATCAACTAAACCATGTCCGATCATCACGTGAGATGTAGAAGTTTTCAATGGTGAACATCACTATGTTGATCATATCTACTATATGATTCACGCTCGACCTTTCGGTCTCAGTGTTCCAAGGCCATATCTGCATATGCTAGGCTCGTCAAGTTTAACCTGAGTATTCTGCTTGTGCAAAATTGACTTGCACCCATTGTATGTGAACGTAGAGCTTATCACACCCGATCATCATGTGGTGTCTCGGCACGACGAACTGTAGCAACGATGCATACTCAAGGAGAACACTTATACCTTGAAATTTAGTGAGAGATCGTCTTATAATGCTACCGCCCTACTAAGCAAAATAAGATGCATAAAAGATAAACATCACATGCAATCAATATAAGTGATATGATATGGCCATCATCATCTTGTGTCTTTGATCTCCATCTCCAAAGCACTGTCAAGATCACCATCGTCACCGGCTTGACACCTTGATCTCCATCGTAGCATCGTAGTCGTCTTGCCAACTATTGCTTCTACGACTATCGCTACCGCTTAGTGATAAAGTAAAGCAATTACATGGCGATTGCATTTCATACAATAAAGCGACAACCATATGGCTCTTGGAAGTTGCCGATAACTATTACAAAACATGATCATCTCATACAACAATTTATATAATCACATCTTGACCATATCACATCACAACATGCCCTGCAAAAACAAGTTAGACGTCCTCTACTTTGTTGTTGCAAGTTTTATGTGGCTGCTACGAGCTTCTAGCAAGAACCGTTCTTTCCTACGCATCAAAAGCACAACGATTTTTCATCAAGTGTGATGTTTTAACCGTCAACTAGGACCGGGCGTAGTCAAACTCGATTCAACTAAAGCTGGAGAAATAGACACCCACCAGCCATGTGTGCGAAGCACGTCGGTAGAACCAGTCTCATGAACGCGGTCATGTAATGTCGGTTTGGGCCGCTTCATCCAACAATACCGTCGAATCAAAGTAAGACATTGTTGGTAAGCAGTATGACTATTATCGCCCACAACTCTTTGTGTTCTACTCATGCATATAACATCTATGCATATACATGAGAGAGGAACATATGCTTTTACATATTGCAATAATATCAAGTTTCCTCTCTATGTGTTGAAAATCTTGAAGTTATCCTTGTTTTACTTTCGTATGCAAGTTGATTCTTGTTCCCACAAGTTGTTTGCTCACAACATCCCTATGCATAGGAAGTGGGTTAGACTTAAATGTGCTAGTCATATTCTTCATGATGCTCCCTTTATGTTTCAATTCTTGTCTTTTATGTGAGCATTATTGAAATCATCATGTCTAGCTATGGGCGCTAAACGATAGCGCTTGTTGGGAGGCAACCCGATTTTATTTTTCTTCTTTGCTTTTTGTTCCTATTTAGTAATAAATAATTCATCTAGCTTTTGTTATGATTGTGTTTTTTATGATTTAATTAGTGCTTGTGCCAAGTAAAGCCTTTAGGATCTTCTTGGGTGATTATTGTTTGATCTTGCTGATAAAAACAGAAAGTATGCGTTCATGAAGATAATTTTGTTTTTTTACTAGAGAGCGATAAAATACCAATTCCAAGTGAGGTAGATCAATATACAAATTTTCCTGGTCGTCCTAATTTTTCAGAATTTTTGGAGTTACAGAAGTATTCGTAATCTCCAGATTACTACAGACTGTTCTGTTTTTGACAGATTTTGTTTTCATTGTGTTGTTTGCCTATTTTGATGAATCTATGAGTAGTATCGAAGGGTATGAACCATAGAGAAGTTAGAATATAGTAGATATTACACCAATATGAATTTAAAATGAGTTCACAATAGTACCTAAGTGGTGATTTATTTTCTTATACTAACGAAGCTTACGAGTTTTCTGTTAAGCTTTGTGTTGTGAAGTTTTCAAGTTTTGGGTAAAGATTCGATGGACTATGGAATAAGGAGTGGCAAGAGCCTAAGCTTGGGGATGCCCAAGGCACCCCAAGGTAATATTCAAGGACAACCAAGAGGCTAAGATTGGGGATTCCCCGGATGGCATCCCCTCCCTCTTCGTTCATCGGTAACTTTACTTGGAGCTATATTTTTATTCACCACATGATATGTGTTTTGCTTGGAGCGTCATTTTATTTTTTTTCCTTGCTGTTTGAATAATATACCAAGATATGAAATTTTTAAATATTACAGAGTCTTCACATAGTAGCATAATTATTCGACTACTCATTGATCTTCACTTATATCTTTTGGAGTAGTTTGTCATTTGCTCTAGTGCTTCACTTATATCCTTTTAGAGCACGGCGGTGGTTTTATTTTATAGAAATTATTGATCTCTCATGCTTCATTTATATTATTATGAGAGTCTTTTAGAACAGCATGGTAATTTGCTTTGGTTATGAAATTAGTCCTAATATGATAGGCATCCAAGATGGGTATAATAAAAACTTTCATATAGAGTGCATTGAATACTATGAGAAGTTTGATACTTGATGATTGTTTTGAGATATGAAGATGGTGATATTAGAGTCATGCTAGTTGAGTATTTTTGAATTTGATAAATACTTGTGTTGAGGTTTGCAAGTCCCGTAGCATGCACATATGAAAGTGCAACTATCCCTAGGTGGTTTTGGTAATTCATAACAACATATAGCTCATTGAGCTAATGCTATTCCAAGATGACTATTTCAGGAAAGCTCAATGATTGGCATGGCATGGATGTGAAAGTGGAACCCTCAAAAGCTCAAGACTCTTCATTTTATATTTTAGTGATCCAAGATCACATTGAGTCTTTAGGAAAAGCCAATACTATCAAGGAGGGATGAGGTGTTGCTTAATGAGCCTCTTGCTTCATGTGCTTAGTGATATGCTCCAAAACCCTCAACTACTTTCCCATATCCACATATGACCTAAACCCTAAGCCAAACTCGGTCCTACCGATTCTTTCTATCCGGCGCCACCGAGTTTCACTTGTCATAAGCCACTGCCAAACCCTAGCAATTCGGTTCTACCGATAGGGATCTCGGTCTCACCGAGATGGGATTGCAAACTCTCTGCTTCCCTTTCGTAACTTTTCGGTCTCACCGAAAGAGCGAATCGGTCCCACCGAGATTGCAATGTAAACTCTTTGTTTCCCTTTTGTAACTTTTCGGTCTCACCGAAAGAGCAAATCGGTCCCACCGAGTTTACCTGACCAACTCTCTGGTTAGCTTATTACCAAACTCGGTCTCACCGAGTTTGTGTAATCGGTCTCACCGAGATTACGTTATGCCCAAACCCTAACCATATCGGTCCTACCGAGTTGCATGTCAGTCCCACCGAAAATCTCTAACGGTCACTAGGTTTACCTTTTCAGTCCGACCGAGTTTGTTGATTCGGTCCCACCAAGATTGGAAAACTGTGTGTAACGGTTGGATTTTGTGTGGAGGCTATATATACCCCTCCACCTCCTCTTCATTCGTGGAGAGAGCCATCAGAACACATACACAATTCCAACTCATATGTTCTGAGAGAGAACCACCTACTCATGTGTTGAGACCAAGGTATTCCATTCCTACCATATGAATATTGATCTCTAGCCTTCCCCAAGTTGCTTTCCACTCAAACCTTCTTTCCACCAGATCCAAATCCTATGAGAGAGAGTTGAGTGTTGGGGAGACTATCATTTGAAGCACAAGAGCAAGGAGTTCATTACCTACACACCATTTGTTACTTCTTGGAGAGTGGTGTCTCCTAGATTGGCTAGGTGTTACTTGGGAGCCTCCGACAAGATTGTGGAGTTGAACCAAGGAGTTTGTAAGGGCAAGGAGATCGCCTACTTCGTGAAGATCTACCGCTAGTGAGGCAAGTCCTTCGTGGGTGATGGCCATGGTGGGATAGACAAGGTTGCTTCTTCGTGGACCCTTCGTGGGTGGTTGCTTCTTCGTGGACCCTTCGTGGGTGGAGCCCTTCGTGGACTCGCGCAACCATTACCCTTCATGGGTGGAGCCCTCCGTGGACTCGCGCAACCGTTACCCTTCGTGGGTTGAAGTCTACATCAACGTGGATGTAGGATAGCACCACCTATCCGAACCACGGGAAAAACATCCGTGTCTCCAATTGCGTTTGAATTCTCCAAACCCTTCCCTTTACATTCTTGCAAGTTGCATGCTTTACTTTCCGCTGCCAATATACTCTTTGCATGCTTGCTTGATTGCTTGACTTGTCCTACAATAGCTAAAATCTGCCAAGAACTAAAATTGGGAAAAGGTTAAGTTTTTATTTGGTCAAGTAGTCTAATCACCCCCCTCTAGACATACTTTTGATCCTACAAGTGGTATCAGAGCTTTGGTCTCCATTTGCTTTGATCTCCATAGCTTTTGGTGGTCATAGCCTTGGTTTCACAACCTAGGAGAGTATGGCGTCTAGCGAGGGAAATTATCACCGTAGAGGTCCTTACTTTGATGGTACTAATTTTGCTAGTTGGAAGCATAAAATGAAAATGCATATTCTTGGACATAACCCCGCCGTTTGGGCTATTGTGTGTGTTGGTTTGCAAGGTGACTTCTTTGATGGGAAAGAACCAAACCGTGAAGCTACTGCAGATGAGTTGAAGATGTTGCAATACAATGCTCAAGCTTGTGATATTCTCTTCAACGGATTGTGCCCCGAAGAATTCAACAAAATTAGCCGTCTTGAGAATGCAAAGGAAATTTGGGACACTTTGATTGATATGCACGAAGGTACCGACTCCGTCAAGAAATCCAAGTTGGATGTGCTTCAAAGTCAACTTGACAAGTTCAAAATGAAGGATGGTGAAGGTGTCGCTGAAATGTACTCTAGGCTTGCTCTCATCACAAATGAGATTGCCGGCTTAGGAAGTGAAGAGATGACCGATAGATTCATCATCAAGAAGATTCTAAGAGCCTTGGATGGAAAATATGATACCGTGTGCACATTGATCCAAATGATGCCCAATTACAAAGATCTCAAGCCAACGGAGGTGATTGGAAGAATTGTTGCTCATGAGATGTCACTTAAGGATAAAGAGGAACTTCACAACAAATCAAGTGGTGCCTACAAAGCCTCATGTGAAGCCGCTACATCATCAAGTGAGAAACAAAACTTCAATGAAGATTGAGCTTAATGGTGAAGAACTTCAACAAGTTCTACAAGAGTAGAAGCAAAGGTAGAAGCTTCAAGTCAAGGTCCTACAATGACAAAAGATCTTCTAGTCGAGAGCGAAACTGCTACAGTTGTGGAAGACCCAGACACTATTCCAATGAGTGTACGGCTCCCTACAAGAGAAGAGAAGATTCTCCAAAAGGAAGAAGCAAAGAATCACCACCAAGAGAGAGAAGGAGTAGAGATGATCGTTATGAACGAAGATACTCACGGAGAAGCAAGGATTCGGAAAGGAAGGAAAAATCATCAAGGAGCTACACAAAACGAAGACATCAAGCTCATGTTGGTGAATGGGTATCCGGCTCCGACTCCGACAGCCACTCCGAGAGAAGTTATCACTCCGACTCCGAAGATACTCAAGATGAAGGTGTTGCCGGTCTAGCACTTGTGTCAACCAACTCCTATGACATATTTGACTCACCAAATGAAGGAATTGGAAGATGCTTCATGGCCAAAGGTCCTAAGGTAACACACCCCGAGTATGTTGATTTCAATAGTGATGAAGATGACTTGTTAGGTGATGATTTGCTTGTTGACAACTCTAGTGATGAATACTATGATGAAACGTCAATTAATCATGCTAATCAAGATAAAACGAATGACAATGATAAGGAGAAGATTGAGGCTCTAACTAAAGAACTAAACACTCTTAAGTTAGCTCATGAAACTATCTTCGAAGATCATCGAGAACTTTTAAGAGCTCATGAGAAATTACGCTTTGAAAAGCTCAATCTTGAGCAAGAGCATGAGTTCTTAAAAGCAATCAATGATGATCTCCGCAAGAAAAGTTCTTCTTACATTGCCAAGCGTTTACTCTTATCCACTTACATGCCTCAAGTCAAGTCTAGTAACAAGAACAAGAAAGATTCTTCCTCTAGCAGTAACAATGATCATGCTAAATCCAATATTGTTGCTTCTAGTAGTTCTCTTGATTCCACTAATGGTTCTCTTAGCCAAGTTACACTTGAGCAAGAAAATAGCTTATTGAAGGGAATTATAGAGAAAGGAGTGTACAAAAGCCTTGCCGGGAGTAAGCAATTCGAGGAAATTGTGCGCAAGCAAGGAATGCACCGGAAGAATCAAGGTGTTGGTTTTGAACGGAAGTTCAATGCCAATGGATTTGAGTGGGAAGAAGATCAATACCCCAAGACAAAGTTTGTTCCTCAACAAGAGAAGTATGATACTTCTTTCAAGGGGACACAAGCTCAAGATGATCTTCCACCACAAGACTACAAGCAAAAAGGCAAGGACAAGCTTCAAGAGGAAATTGATGCATTTGAAGAAGCTCCTAAGACCTTAGTCAAGTGGATTCCCAAGACTACTTCAAGTTCCACTTCATCAAGTACGACTACAACTCCAAGGATTCCCATCAAGATGGTGTGGATCCAAAAGAAGAAGAACTAGAGAGTTCTTGAGGGTGACTCCGCCAACATACTTCACACTTATCATTTTGGCAAGAACAAGTGCAATCAACTTCCACATCTTGCACTAGTTCAAGGAGTCACAAACCCTCTTGTTGGTAAGACAAGGGACAAGGTAACCTAAAAGTTTTCATGGACATCATCTTGTGTGTGCATCACTCTATGTCTATGGATATCCTTGTTTGTTCCTTGTGGGACTAACCCATGTAGGTATTGAAAGTGCAATTCACTCAAATGGATAGCTCCAAGTGATCTACATCAACATTAAGCATCCACATCTTCAACATCTCCATGAAGTCATCATCGACAAAACCCGAGGTTAGTTCATCCCTCTAAGGGGGGATATCACATCTAGGGGGAGCTTTACTCTAAGACTTGAGCTAAAGCAACTCTAAAGATGTGAACACAACAATGCTTTATGTAAAAGTGGTAACCCCACTTGAGCTTAAACGATGAGTATGACCTATGATCAAGTGTTCTCACTTGACTCCTAAGTCAATATACTCATATATAGATGACCTTGTCATCGCAAATTGCTTGATAGATGCTAGAATTGGTTGTGCGTGCCTTGTCACATATTTCATTTGCCATCTTATTGTGTGAGCATGCTGGTTGCATATTTTACTCATTCGAGGACATCCACTTGTTGTTTTGATTGTTTGGTTTTATTTACTTTTGCCAAGTGGATGGACAAGAATGCCTAAGAACCTCCTCTAGCTATGTATGCTTTTCTCGTCTCAAACTCTATTCATGCTACATAACAAAATTTGATCAAGTCAGATTCGAACCACTCTGTGTGAGGACCGCTCGGAGTCCCCGATTCGTCATAGACTTAAACTTCCAAAACCTCTTCATGATTCTCGGTCTGACCGATACCCTACTTTCGGTCCTATCGAGATCATTAAGTTGATCTAGGTTTTCGATCTCGGTGCAACCGATTTGAACCATTCAGTCACACCGAGTTGCAACAACCATATACAATTTTGCATCTCGGTGCCACCGAGTTGTTCCACTCGGTCACACCGACAGGGTCGGGCTATATATAGTCACGGGCAAAAATTTGGAAATTTCTCCAAACCCCTTCGCCCGCGCGATAGCCTGCTCTGCCAACTTGGTCCCCGGATCGTCTCCTCGCCGCCAGCCGCCTCCAGTCGCTGGTCTTCGTCCCCGTCAACGGAAATTCAACCCCGCCGTTGCCTCCGTAGCGAGTCTCCGCCGAACTAGGGTATGGACTCGATCTTTGTGCTATTCCCCAATCCGATTCTTAGCACATTGTGATCATCATGATTCTTGCCATGTTTGTTAAACTTCTATCCAGTCAATGAACTCGTAGATTAGGTTTAATTCGAAAATTTTAGGGTTAGGTTTCCACCGAAACCATCTCGGACCCACCGAGTTGAAAAACTCGGTCCCACCGATTTGGCTTATGCCATTGCACAAGTGAGACTCGGTCTGACCGAGAATTACTTATCGGTGTGGCCGATTTTGGAACTCTGTGAAACCCTAGCAGTCTCGGTGCCACCGAACTGTGACTCGGTCTGACCGAGTTCACTAGTTTAGGTGCCAAAGCTGCTTCGGTATCACCGAGTTTAGAAATCGGTAGATCCGAGATGCTTTCAGTGGGAAACTAAAACTAAGTTTTTGAATTATTCTTTTGCAAAAATCTCTGCATTTTGTGATGCTTATCCACTCTATCTCATCTATAACCTATTCATAGGGTCAGCAGTCAGAGTTTGCATCATGTCAGACCAAAGTGATAGCCAGAACTTGTCAGAGCAGCAAGTGCAGATGAGTGAGGGCACTAGTCCCTCAAGTTCCTCAGATGATGGCAGCAGGAGCACCCCTAGCAATCTGCCTAAAGCTGCCACAAGACAGAGAAAGAAGAGAACCTCAGACTCAGAAGATGAGGATTATGTGGCAGAAGAGGAAGCAACTTCCAAGAGATTTGAGCCAGCACAGGGCATAAAACCAGGGATGAAGATCAAAAGGCCAGCAGGCAGGCAGCCTATGTCAAAGGCCAGAGCTTCAACTGAGAAGCCCACTCCCATTGAGCCAGTTGCTGCTGAAGGCAAGAAGAGGAAAGAAAGGGTGAAGAAAACTGTAGCCAGAGTGCTTGGCAAGGCTTCCATCATGGAAGATGAGGAGGAAGAAGAAGAGGTAGCTGCACCAGCACCTAAGGCACCCAAGCTGATGGGTGATGCCATAAGAACAGGGGCAGCTGCTTCCAAGGCCAAGCCAGCTCCAAAGCCAAAGCCAAAGAGGAACATAAGAAGCATCCCAGCTACTAAGAAGAACAAGGCCCCAGTGCCTGAAGCTGCAGAAGAAGAAGAAGAGAATGTTCTTAGAAAGATCAAGCCCAAGATCCCAGACCACAACGATGCTCATCCTGTGGTCGAGGATATGAAACTCAGGAGAGATTCAGGGCTCCGGAAGTGGAGAGAAGCAGACCCGTATGCTTCAAGGAGAAGGACTGCAGTTGACTACAGGTTTCACACCAAGGAGCAGCAAGACTTTTATGAGACAGTGCTGCTAGACAAGAAGCCAATTGTCTGTGATATGAGATGGGTTGATTGGCAATACATCAAGGACAACAAAGAGTACTACCCTGGAGTGCAGGACAGCTTCAAGGCATGTGGAGTAGAGGACTTTGTTGGGCAGAAGCTCACAAAGTGGAACGAGGAACTCATCATGCAGTTCTACTCCACAGCCCATTTCTATCCAGATGGCAGGATTGTATGGATGTCAGAGGGTACGAGGTACCAGTCTACAGTTGTTGAATGGGCTCAGCTGATTAATGCCCCAGAAGAGCATGACGATGACTTGGACATTTATGCCAAGAAGAAGATGGACCACAACTCAATGTCAAACATGTACAAGGAGATTCCAAATGAAGCACTTGATACGTTCAAGTTTGGCTCAGTACACTATCTTCTGTCAGGGCTGCCAACCATCAACTGGATTCTTAGGCACACCCTATTGCCCAAGTCTGGAGATCACAAGATGATCAGGGGCCACGCGATCAACTTGCTTCATATCTTTGACGTGCCACAGAAATTCAAAGTCATGAGCCTTATGATTGAAACAATCAAGAGGACAGCAGCAGACCAGAAGAGGAGCTGTGGATATGCCCCACAGATTCAGGAGCTCATCAACTCTAAGATGGGCACGGGCATATACTTATTGGAAAAGGAACACCTGCCCATCCGACCAGACTTTGAAGATTATCATGTGGTCATGACTGAGAATGAGCCATCATCTGCCCAAGCACAAGCCAAGAAGGAGAAGGAGAGGAAGGAGAAATCTACCAAGATGCCTACTCAAGAGGAGGCATCTGAATATTTCCTGAAAACCAAACAAGAGCAGCTTGGTTACTTGATTGCATCCACCCTTCGGATTGAGCAAGGACTAGCCACCCTAACTCAGAACCAGGCAAGCTTAGAGAGGATCATGGAACAAAAGTTCTATGACTTGGATGTCAAAGTGACAGAGATTCAGACTGCAGTGGAGCAGCTCCAGGATGACATGCAGGAGAGGAGAGGCAAGACTACAACTGATGCCTTTGCCAGAGTGCCACGAGGTCCGAGGTCGTCTGCAGTGCCAATTGCTAAACCCAGAGCCACCACGTCTGCACCAGCTACAGCCTCAGTTCCACCAGCTCCAGCGTCCACTTCAGCCTTGACTCCGACCACGTCTACAGAAGGCTTCGTCCTTGGAGTGCTCCGGACTCCACCACCACCTGAAGATCAAGCCTGAGTGTCGACTTAGCACTATGCATTTTCTAGGAACTTTTTGGTAACTTGTTGCCAAAGGGGGAGAAAATGTATAGATCGTAGGCTTCGAGAGAGAGTGTTGCTTTTATTCTCTCTTGTTTTATTTGGTGGTTTTTCGAACTTTGTTTGCTTTTGTGTGAGATACTATGTCATTGCTTGTGAGACATTGATGATCATGTGTTTGATCATAAGCTACACTTAATGTTTGCTTAATATTATCATCTTATCTATCTTATGTGATCATTCACTATTCTTGGTGATGAGTGCATGTATTTCATTCTTATCATTTTAAGCGCTCCACCAAGATGTATGTGACATGGAAGAGTAACCCGTGACTCTAACTCTTTGTGCATTTGCAGTCCAAAGCAAATTTTAAATATGCACAAATTTAGGGGGAGCTCTTACTTGTCACATACTTCTCAAAGCGACGATATATTTCATGCTTATTATCATTTGTCGAAGCTTTGACCTATATGTTGTCATCAATTACCAAAAAGGAGGAGATTGAAAGTGCAACTATCCCTAGGTGGTTTTGGTAATTCATAACAACATATAGCTCATTGAGCTAATGCTATTCCAAGATGACTATTTCAGGAAAGCTCAATGATTGGCATGGCATGGATGTGAAAGTGGAACCCTCAAAATGCTAAGGACAAAGGATTGGCTCAAGCTCAAAAGCTCAAGACTCTTCATTTTATATTTTAGTGATCCAAGATCACATTGAGTCTTTAGGAAAAGCCAATACTATCAAGGAGGGATGAGGTGTTGCTTAATGAGCCTCTTGCTTCATGTGCTTAGTGATATGCTCCAAAACCCTCAACTACTTTCCCATATCCACATATGACCTAAACCCTAAGCCAAACTCGGTCCTACCGATTCTTTCTATCCAGCGCCACCGAGTTTCACTTGTCATAAGCCACTGCCAAACCCTAGCAATTCAGTTCTACCGATAGGGATCTCGGTCTCACCAAGATGGGATTGCAAACTCTTTGTTTCCCTTTCGTAACTTTTCGGACTCACCGAAAGAGCGAATCGGTCCCACCGAGATTGCAATGTAAACTCTCCGTTTCCCTTTTGTAACTTTTCGGTCTCACCGAAAGAGCAAATCGGTCCCACCGAGTTTACCTGACCAACTCTCTGGTTAGCTTATTACCAAACTCGGTCTCACCGAGTTTGTGTAATCGGTCTCACCGAGATTACGTTATGCCCAAACCCTAACCATATCGGTCCTACCGAGTTGCATGTCAGTCCCACCGAAAATCTCTAACGGTCACTAGGTTTACCTTTTTGGTCCGACCGAGTTTGTTGATTCGGTCCCACCGAGATTGGAAAACTGTGTGTAACGGTTGCATTTTGTGTGGAGGCTATATATACCCCTCCACCTCCTCTTCATTCATGGAGAGAGCCATCAGAACACATACACAATTCCAACTCATATGTTCTGAGAGAGAACCACCTACTCATGTGTTGAGACCAAGATATTCCATTCATACCATATGAATCTTGATCTCTAGCCTTCCCCAAGTTGCTTTCCACTCAAACCTTCTTTCCACCAGATCCAAATCCTATGAGAGAGAGCTGAGTGTTGGGGAGACTATCATTTGAAGCACAAGAGCAAGGAGTTCATTACCTACACACCATTTGTTACTTCTTGGAGAGTGGTGTCTCCTAGATTGGCTAGGTGTTACTTGGGAGCCTCCGACAAGATTGTGGAGTTGAACTAAGGAGTTTGTAAGGGCAAGGAGATCGCCTACTTCATGAAGATCTACCGCTAGTGAGGCAAGTCCTTCATGGGCGATGGCCATGGTGGGATAGACAAGGTTGCTTCTTCGTGGACCCTTTGTGGGTGGTTGCTTCTTCGTGGACCCTTCGTGGGTGGAGCCCTTCGTGGACTCGCGCAACCATTACCCTTCATGGGTGGAGCCCTCCGTGGACTCGCGCAACCGTTACCCTTCGTGGGTTGAAGTCTCCATCAACGTGGCTGTAGGATAGCACCACCTATCTGAACCACGGGAAAAACATCCGTGTCTCCAATTGCGTTTGAATTCTCCAAACCCTTCCCTTTACATTCTTGCAAGTTGCATGCTTTACTTTCCGCTGCCAATATACTCTTTGCATGCTTGCTTGAATTGTGTGATGATTGCTTGACTTGTCCTACAATAGCTAAAATCTGCCAAGAACTAAAATTTGGAAAAGGTTAAGTTTTTATTTGGTAAAGTAGTCTAATCACCCCCCCTCTAGACATACTTTCAATCCTACAACATATGGTAACCGTTGTGTAACAAATTTGAAGCATGAGGTGTTTCTTTAATTGTCCTCCTTATGAGTGGCGGTCGGGGACGAGCGATGGTCTTTTCCTACCAATCTATCCCCCTAGGAGCATGCATGTAGTGCTTGGTATTGATGACCTGTAGATTTTTGCAATAAGTATGTGAGTTCTTTATGACTAATGTTGAGTCCATGGATTATACACACTCTCACCCTTCCATCATTGCTAGCCTCTTCGGTACTGTGCATTGCCCTTTCTCACCTCGAGAGTTGGTGCAAACTTCGCCGGTGCATCCAAACTAAACCCGGGCAAATGTCGGGCTGGGCTGGGTTTTGGGCCGGGCTTATAAAAGCCCGACCTTCATTTCCCAAGCCCGAGCCCGGCCCGAAGCCCGAAATACTCCCTGTTTTCAAGCCCGAGCCCGGCCCGAAGTCAAGCCCGAAGCCCGAAAGCCCGGCCCGAACGCTGTTTTTTAGTGTACGCACGTGCAAGCCCGGCCCGAAGCCCGAAAGCCCGGCCCGAAATACATAAAAAATGAAGCCCGAGCCCGGCCCGAACTATCTTCCGGGCTGCAAAACTAGGCCCGAGCCCGGCCCGAACGTCAAGCCCGGCCCGGCCCGGCCCGGGTTTTTCGGGCCGGGCTCGGGCCGGGTCGTCGGGCCGGGCTGCCCATGCCCGGGTTTAATCCAAACCCCGTGATATGATATGCTCTATCACACATAAGCCTCCTTATATCTTCCTTAAAACAACCACCATACCTACCTATTATGGCATTTCCATAGCCATTCCGAGATATATTGCCATGCAACATTCCACCTTTTTGTTTATTATGACACTCTTCATTATTTTCATATTGCCTTGCATGATTATGTAGTCGACATCGTATTTGTGGCAAAGCCACCGCTCATAATTTTTATACATGTCACTCTTGAATCATTGCACACCCCGGTACACCGCCGGAGGCATTCATATAGAGTCATATTTTGTTCTAGTATCGAGTTGTAATTTTTGAGTTGTAAATAAATAGAAGTGTGATGATCATCATTATTAGAGCATTGTCCCGTGTGAGGAAAAAAAGAGAAAGGCCAAATAAAAAAGAGAAGGCCCAAAAAAACAAAAAAATGTGAGAAAAAGAGAGAAGGGGCAATGCTACTATCCATTTACCACACTTGTGCTTCAAACTAGCACCATGGTCCTCATGATAGAGAGTCTCCTATGTTGTCACTTTCATATACTAGTGGGAATTTTCATTATAGAACTTGGCTTGTATATTCCAACAATGGGCTTCCTCAAAATGCCCTAGGTCTTCGTGAGCAAGCAAGTTGGATGCACACCCACTTAGTTTCTTTTGTTGAGCTTTCATACATTTATAGCTCTAGTGCACCCGTTGCATGGCAATCCCTACTCCTCGCATTGACATCAATTGATGGGCATCTCCATAGCCCGTTGATTAGCCACGTCAATGAGAGACTTTCTCCTTTTTTGTCTTCTCCCCACAACCTCCATCATCATATTCTATTCCACCCATAGTGCTATGTCCATGGCTCGCGCTCATGTATTGCATGAAAGTTGAAAAAGTTTGAGAATACTAAAGTATGAAACAATTGCTTGGCTTGTCATTGGGGTTGTGCATAATGAGAGCATTCCGTGTGACAAAAATGAAGCATGGCCAAACTATATGATTCTGTAGGGATGAGCTTTCTTTGGCTATGTTATTTTGAGAAGACATGCTTGGTTAGTATGCTTGAAGTATTATTGTTTTTATGTCAATATTAAACTTTTCTCTTGAATCTTTCGGATCTGAATATTCATGCCACAATAAAGAAAATTACATTGAATATGTTAGGTAGCATTCCACAAAAAAAATTCTGTTAGGATGATTGATATGTCTCCAATGTATATATAATTTCTGATTATTCCATGCTATTATATTATCCTTCTAGGATGTTTTATATGAATTTATATGCTATTTTATATGATTTCTGGAACTAACCTATTAACCTAGAGCCAAGTGCCAGTTTCTGGTTTTTTCCTTGTTTTTGAGTTTTACAAAAAAGGAATACCAAACGAAGTCCGATTGACGTGCCAATTTTTGATGATTTTTTATGGACAAAAGAAGCCCCCGAAGTAAAAGAGTTGGGCCAGAAGAGTCCTGGGCCGTCCATGAGGGTGGGGGGCGTGCCCAACCCCCTGGGTGCGCCCCCCTATGTCGTGGACAACTCGGGGACCCCCCTGACTTGTTCCCGACACAAAAAATTTCCTATAAATACAAAAACCTCTAGAAAATAACCTAGATCAGGAGTTCCGCCGCCGCAAGCCTCTATAGCCACCAAAAACCAATCGGGACCCTATTCCGGCACCCTGCCGGAGGGGGGATCCATCACCGGTGGCCATCTTCATCATCCCGGCGCTCTCCATGACGAGGAGGGAGTAGTTCACCCTCGAGGCTGAGGGTATGTACCAGTATCTATGTGTTTGATCTCTCTCTCTCTCCCTCTCATGTTCTTGATGTGGCACGATCTTGATGTACCGCGAGCTTTGCTATTATAGTTGGATCTTATGATGTTTCTCCCCCTCTACTTTCTTGTGATGAATTGAGTTTTCCCTTTGAATTTATCTTATCAGATTGAGTCTTTAAGGATTTGAGAACACCTGATGTATGTCTTGCATGTGCTTATCTATGGTGACAATGGGATATTCACGTGATCTACTTGATGTATGTTTTGGTGATCAACTTGCGGGTTTTGTGACCATGTGAACTTATGCATAGGGGTTGGCACACGTTTTCATCTTGACTCTCTGGTAGAAACTTTGGGGCTCTCTTTGAAGTTCTTTGTGTTGGTTGAATAGATGAAATCTGAGATTGTGTGATGCATATCGAATAATCATACCCACGGATACTTGAGGTGACATTGGAGTATCTAGGTGACATTAGGGTTTTGGTTGATTTGTGTCTTAAGGTGTTATTCTAGTACGAACTCAAAGATAGATTGAACGGAAAGAATAGCTTCTTGTTATTTTACTATGGACTCTTGAATTGATCGATGAGAAAGGATAACTTTGAGGTGGTTTCGTACCTAAAATAATCTCTTCGTTTGTTCTCCGCTATTAGTGACTTTGGAGTGACTCTTTGTTGCATGTTGAGGGATTGTTATATGATCCAATTATGTTATTATTGTTTAGAGAACTTGCACTAGTGAAAGTATGAACCCTAGGCCTTGTTTCAATGCATTGTAATACCGTTTTCGCTCACTTTTATCATTAGTTACCTTGCTGTTTTTATATTTTCAGATTACGAAAACCTATATCTACCTTCCATATTGCACTTGTATCACCATCTCTTCGCCGAACTAGTGCACCTATACAATTTACCATTGTATTGGGTGTGTTGGGGACACAAGTTACTCTTTGCTATTTGGTTGCAGGGTTGTTTGAGAGAGACCATCTTCATCCTATGCCTCCCACAGATTGATAAACCTTAGGTCATCCACTTGAGGGAAATTGGCTACTGTACTACAAACCACTGCACTTGGAGGCCCAACAACGTCTACAAGAAGAAGGTTGTGTAGTAGACATCACCGGGGGTTACCGGAACCCCCCGGGGAGTTAATGGGCCTTCATGGGCCCTAGTGGAGAGAGGAGGCGGCGGCCAGGTGGTGGCACCCCCCAAGCCCAAACCGAATTGGACTAGGGTTGGGGGGCGGCCCCCTTTCCTCCTCTCCTCCTCCTCCTTCCCTCCTTCTCCAAGTGGGAATAGGAAGGGGGTGAATCCTACTTGGACTGGGAGTACAAGTAGGACTCCCCCCCATGGCGCGCCTGAGGGAGTCCTGGACTAGGGGGTCTCCGGACAGCCAGACTATATTCTTTGGCCGGACGGTTGGACTATGAAGATACAGGTTTGAAGACTTCGTCCCGTGTCCGGAGGGGACTCTACTTGGCATGGAAGGCAAGCTAGGCAATACGGATATGTATATCTCCTCCTTTGTAACCGACCTTGTGTAACCCTAGCCTCCTCCGGTGTCTATATAAGCCGGAGGGTTTTAGTCCGTAGGACAACATACATACCATAGGCTAGCTTCTAGGGTTTAGCCTCTTTGATCTCGTGGTAGATCAACTCTTGTACTACTCATATTATCAAGAACAATCAAGCAGGACGTAGGGTATTACCTCCATCAAGAGGGCCCGAACCTGGGTAAACATCGTGTCCCCTGCCTCCTGTTACCATCCGCCTTAGATGTTGGAAATATGCCCTAGAGGCAATAATAAATTGATTATTATTATATTTCCTTGTTCATGATAATCGTTTATTATCCATGCTAGAATTGTATTGATAGGAAACTCAGATACATGTGTGGATACATAGACAACACCATGTCCCTAGTAAGCCTCTAGTTGACTAGCTCGTTAATCAATAGATGGTTACGGTTTCCTGACCATGGACATTGGATGTCGTTGATAACGGGATCACATCATTAGGAGAATGATGTGATGGACAAGACCCAATCCTAAGCCTAGCACAAGATCATGTAGTTCGTATGCTAAAGCTTTTCTAATGTCAAGTATCATTTCCTTAGACCATGAGATTGTGCAACTCCCGGATACCGTAGGAGTGCTTTGGGTGTGCCAAACGTCACAACGTAACTGGGTGGCTATAAAGGTACACTACGGGTATCTCTGAAAGTGTCTGTTGGGTTGGCACGAATCGAGATTGGGATTTTGTCACTCCGTGTAAACGGAGAGGTATCTCTGGGCCCACTCGGTAGGACATCATCATAATGTGCACAATGTGACCAAGGGGTTGATCACGGGATGATGTGTTACGGAACGAGTAAAGAGACTTGCCGGTAATGAGATTGAACAAGGTATCGGTATACCGACGATCGAATCTCGGGCAAGTACCATACCGCTAGACAAAGGGAATTGTATACGGGATCGATTGAGTCCTTGACATCGTGGTTCATCCGATGAGATCATCGTGGAACATGTGGGAGCCAAGATGGGTATCCAGATCCCGCTGTTGGTTATTGACCGGAGAACGTCTCGGTCATGTCTGCATGTCTCCCGAACCCGTAGGGTCTACACACTTAAGGTTCGATGACGCTAGGGTTATAAAGGAAGCTTGTATGTGGTTACCGAATGTTGTTCGGAGTCCCGGATGAGATCCCGGATGTCACGAGGAGTTCCGGAATGGTCCGGAGGTAAAGATTTATATATAGGAAGTCCTGTTTCGGCCATCGAGACAAGTTTCGGGGTCATCGGTATTGTACCGGGACCACCGGAAGGGTCCCGGGGGCCCACCGGGTGGGGCCACCTGCCCCGGGGGGCCACATGGGCTGTAGGGGGTGCGCCTTGGCCTACATGGGCCAAGGGCACCAGCCCCAAGAGGCCCATGCGCCTGGGGAAACCCTAAAGGAAGAGTCCCAGCAGGGGAAGGCACCTCGTAGGTGCCTTGGGGGGGGAGGACTCCTCCCCTGGCCGCCGCACCCTTGGAGATTGGATCTCCTAGGGGCTGGCGCACCCCCCCCTTGGGATCCCTATATATAGTGGGGTAGGAGGGCCTCTCAAACACACCTTATGCCTTTGGTGCAGCCCCTCCCTCTCTCCCAAGTTCTCCTCCTCCTCTCCCGTAGGTGCTCGGCGAAGCCCTGCAGGATAGCCACGCTCCTCCATCACCACCACGCCGTTGTGCTGCTGCTGGATGGAGTCTTCCTCAACCTCTCCCTCTCTCCTTGCTGGATCAAGGCGTGGGAGACATCGTCGAGCTGTACGTGTGTTGAACGCGGAGGTGCCGTCCGTTCGGCACTAGGATCATCGGTGATCTGAATCACGACGAGTACGACTCCATCAACCCCGTTCACTTGAACGCTTCCGCTTAGCGATCTACAAGGGTATGTAGATGCAAACTCTCCTCTCTTTCTACTCGTTGCTGGTCTCTCCATAGATAGATCTTGGTGATACGCGTAGGAAAATTTTGAATTTCTGCTACGTTCCCCAACAGTGGCATCATGAGCTAGGTCTATTGCGTAGATTCTTTGCACGAGTAGAACACAAAGTAGTTGTGGGCGTCGATATTGTTCAATATGCTTGCCGTTACTAGTCTTATCTTGATTCGGCGGCATCGTGGGATGAAGCGGTCCGGACCAACCTTACACGTACGCTTACGTGAGACCGGTTCCACCGACAAACATGCACTAGTTGCATAAGGTGGCTGGCGGGTGTCTGTCTCTCCCACTTTAGTCGGATCGGATTCGATGAAAAGGGTCCTTATGAAGGGTAAATAGCAATTGGCATATCACGTTGTGGTTCACGCGTAGGTAAGAAACGTTCTTGCTAGAAACCCATAGCAGCCACGTAAAACATGCAAACAACAATTAGAGGACGTCTAACTTGTTTTTGCAGGGTATGCTATGTGATGTGATATGGCCAAAAAGGATGTGATGAATGATATATGTGATGTATGAGATTGATCATGTTCTTGTAATAGGAATCACGACTTGCATGTCGATGAGTATGACAACCGGCAGGAGCCATAGGAGTTGTCTTTATTTATTTGTGACCTGCGTGTCAACTTAAACGTCATGTAATTACTTTACTTTATTGCTAACCGTTAGCCATAGTAGTAGAAGTAATAGTTGGCGAGGCAACTTCATGAAGACACGATGATGGAGATCATGGTGTCATGCCGGTGACGATGATGATCATGGAGCCCCGAAGATGGAGATCAAAAGGAGCAAAGTGATGATGGCCATATCATGTCACTATTTGATTGCATGTGATGTTTATCATGTTTATACATCTTATTTGCTTAGAACGACGGTAGTAAATAAGATGATCCCTTACAACAATTTCAAGAAGTGTTCTCCCCTAACTGTGCACCGTTGCGACAGTTCACTGTTTCAAAACATCACGTGATGATCGGGTGTTTTACTCAGACGTTCAAATACAACGGGTGTTGACGAGCCTAGCATGTACAGACATGGCCTCGGAACACACGCAAAACACTTAGGGTTAACTTGACGAGCCTAGCATGTACAGACATGGCCTCGGAACACGGAGACCGAAAGGTCGAGCATGAGTCGTATAGAAGATACGATCAACATGAAGATGTTCACCGATGATGACTAGTCCGTCTCACGTGATGATCGGACACGGCCTAGTTTGACTCGGATCATGTAATCACTTAGATGACTAGAGGGATGTCTATCTGAGTGGGAGTTCATAAGATGAACTTAATTATCCTGAACATAGTCAAAAGGTTTTTGCAAATTATGTCGTAGCTCACGCTATAGTTCTACTGTTTAGATATGTTCCTAGAGAAAAATTAGTTGAAAGTTGATAGTAGCAATTATGCGGACTAGGTCCGTAAACTGAGGATTGTCCTCATTGCTTCATAGAAGGCTTATGTCCTTAATGCACCGCTTAGTGTGCTGAACCTCGAATGTTGTTTGTGGTTGTTGCGAATATCTGACATACACGTTTTGATAACTACGTGATAGTTCAGTTAAATGGTTTAGAATTGAGGCACCAAAGACGTTTTCGAAACATCGCGAAACATATGAGATGCTTCGAGGGCTGAAATTGGGATTTCAGGCTCGTGCCCATGTCAAGAGGTATAAGACCTCCGACGATTTTCTTAGCCTGCAAACTAAGGGAGAAAAGCTCAATCGTTGAGCTTGTGCTCAGATTGTCTGAGTGCAACAATCACTTGAATCGAGTGGGAGTTGATCTTCCAGATAAGACAGTGATGGTTCTCCAAAGTCATTGCCACCAAGCTGTTAGAGCTTCGTGATGAACTATAACATATCAGGGATAGATATGATGATCCTTGAGGTATTCGCGATGTTTGACACCGCGAAAGTAGAAATCAAGAAGGAGCATCAATTGTTGATGGTTGGTGAAACCACTAGTTTCAAGAAGGGCAAGGGCTAGAAGGGATACTTCATGAAACGGCAAATCAGCTGCTGCTCTAGTGAAGAAACCCAAGGTAAAACCCAAACCCGAGACTAAGTGCTTCTGTAATAAGGGGAACAACCACTAGAGCAGAATTACCCTAGATACTTGGTAGATAAGAAGGCTGGCAAGGTCGATAGAAGTATATCGGATATACATTATGTTAATGTGTACTTTACTAGTACTCCTAGTAGCACCAGGGTATTAGATACCGGTTCGGTTGCTAAGTGTTAGTAACTCGAAATAAAAGCTACGGAATAAAACGGAGACTAGCTAAAGGTGAGCTGACGATATGTGTTGGAAGTGTTTCCAAGTTTGATGTGATCTAACATCGCATGCTCCCTCTACCATCAAGATTAGTATTAAACCTGAATAAGTGCTCTTGCACCTAAAGGAATGGTTTATTGAATTTTGATCGTAGGGATACACATTTTCATGCCAAAAGATATAAGATAGTAATGATAGTACCACTTACTTGTGGCGCTGCCATGTAAGTCATAATGGTATAAAACGCATGAAGAAGCTCCATGTTGATGGATCTTTGGACTCACTCGTTTTAGAAAAGTTTGAGACATGCGAACCATGTCTATTGGTGTATACGCATGAAGAAACTCCATGCAGATGGATCGTTTGGACTCACTTGATTTTGAATCACTTGGGACATGCAAATCATACCACATGGGCAAGATGACTGAAAAGCCTCGTTTTCAGTAAGATGGAACAAGATAGCAACTTGTTGGAAGTAACACATTTTGATGTGTGCAGTCCAATGAGTGCTGAGGCATGCAGTGAATATCGTTATGTTCTTACTTCACAGATGATTCGAGTAGATGTTGAGTATATTTACTTGATGAATCACGAGTCTGAATTATTGAAAGGTTCAAGTAATTTCAGAGTGAAGTAGAAGATCGTTGTGACAAGAGGATAAAATGTCTATGATATGATCATAGAGATGAATATCTGAGTTACAAGTTTTGGCACACAATTAAGACATTGTGGAAATTGTTTCACAATTAATACCGCCTGGAACACCATAGTGTGATGGTGTGTCCGAACATCATAGTTGCACCCTATTGGATATGATGCATACCATGATGTCTCTTATCGAACTGCCACGATAGTTCATGGGTTAGGCATTAGAGACAACCACATTCACTTTAAATAGGGCACCACGTAATTCCGATGAGATGACACCGTATGAATTATGGTTTAGAGAAACCTAAGTTGTCGTTTCTTAAAGGTTTGGGGCTGCGATGCTTATGTGAAAAAGTTTCAGGATTGATAAGCTCGAACCCAAAGCGGATAAAATACATCTTCATAGGACACCCAAAACAGTTGGGTATACCTCCTAATTCAGATCCGAAAGCAATATGGATTGTTTTTGAATCGGGTCCTTTTTCGAGGAAAGGTTTCTCTCGAAAGAATTGAGTGGGAGGATGGTGGAAACTTGATGAGGTTATTGAACCATTACTTCAACCAGTGTGTAGCAGGGCACAGGAAGTTGTTCCTGTGGCACGTACACCAATTGAAGTGGAAGCTTATGATAGTGATCATGAAACTTCGGATCGAGTCACTACCAAACCTCGTGGGATGACAAGGATACGTACTACTTCAGAGTGGTACAGTAATCCTGTCTTGGAAGTCATGTTGCGAGACAACAATGAACCTACGAGCTATGGAGAAGCGATGGTGGGCCCGGATTCCGATAAATGGCTCAAGGCCATAAAACCCGAGAGAGGATCCATGTATGAAAACAAAGTGTAGACTTTGACAGAATAGCTCGATGGTCGTAAGGCTGTTGAGTGCATATGGATTTTGAAAGGAAGACAGACAATGATGGTAAGTGTCACCATTGAAGAAAGCTCGACTTGTCGTTGAGATGTTTTTCGACAAGTTCAAGGAGTTGACTACGATGAGACTTTCTCACTCGTAGCGATGCTAAGAGTCTGTTGGAATTATATTAGCAATTACTGCATTATTTATGAAATCTTGCAGATAGGATGTCAAAACATTGTTTCCTCGACGATTCTTGAGGAAAGGTTGTATGTGATACAACCGGAAGGTTTTGTCTATCCTGAAATGTGCTAATAAGTATGCGAAGCTCCAGCAATCCTTCTGAGGACTGGAGTGAGCATCTCGGAGTTGGAATGTATGCTTTGATGATGATCAAAGATTTTGGGTGTATACAAAGTTTATGAGAAACTTGTATTTCCAAAGAAGTGAGTGGGAGCACTATAGAATTTCTGATGAGTATATGTTGTTGACATATTAATGATCAGAAATGACGTAGAATTTCTAGAAAGCATATAGGGTTATTTGGAAAGTGTTTTCAATGGAAAACCTGGATTAAGCTACTTGAACAATAAGCATCAAGATCTATAAGATAGATCAAAATGCTTAATAGTACTTTCAAATGAGCACATGCCTTGACGTGATCTTGAAGGTGTTCAAGATGGATCAGTCAAAGAAGGAGTTCTTGCCTGAGTTGTAAGGTATGAAGTTAAGACTTAAAGCTCGACCATGGCAGAATAGAGAGAAAGGAACGAAGGTCGTCCCCTATGCTTAAGACATAGGCTCTACAGTATGCTATGCTGTGTACCGCACCTGAAGTGTGCTTTGCCATGAGTCAGTCAAGGGGTACAAGAGTGATCCAAGAATGGATCACAGGACAGCGGTCAAAGTTATCCTTAGTAACTAGTGGACTAAGGAATTTTCTCAATTATGGAGGTGGTAAAAGAGTTCGTCGTAAAGGGTTACGTCGATGCAAGCTTAACACCTATCCGGATAGCTCTGAGTAGAGATACCGGATACGTATAATGGAGCAACAATTTAGAATAGCTCCATATAGAACAGTTATTTGGAATAGCTCCAAATAGAACGTGGTAGCTGCATCTAGGAGATGACATAGAGATTTGTAAAGCACACACGGATCTGAAAGGTTCAGACCCGTTGACTAAAACCTCTCTCACAAGCAACATGATCAAACCTAAAACTCTTGGGTATTAGTCACATGGCGATGTGACCTGTGAGTGTTAATCACATATCGATGTGAACTAGATTATTGACTCTAGTGCAAGTGGGAGACTGTTGGAAATATGCCCTAGAGGCAATAATAAATTGATTATTATTATATTTCCTTGTTCATGATAATCGTTTATTATCCATGCTAGAATTGTATTGATAGGAAACTCAGATACATGTGTGGATACATAGACAACACCATGTCCCTAGTAAGCCTCTAGTTGACTAGCTCGTTAATCAATAGATGGTTACGGTTTCCTGACCATGGACATTGGATGTCGTTGATAACGGGATCACATCATTAGGAGAATGATGTGATGGACAAGACCCAATCCTAAGCCTAGCACAAGATCATGTAGTTCGTATGCTAAAGCTTTTCTAATGTCAAGTATCATTTCCTTAGACCATGAGATTGTGCAACTCCCGGATACCGTAGGAGTGCTTTGGGTGTGCCAAACGTCACAACATAACTGGGTGGCTATAAAGGTACACTACGGGTATCTCTGAAAGTGTCTGTTGGGTTGGCACGAATCGAGATTGGGATTTTGTCACTCCGTGTAAACGGAGAGGTATCTCTGGGCCCACTCGGTAGGACATCATCATAATGTGCACAATGTGACCAAGGGGTTGATCACGGGATGATGTGTTACAGAACGAGTAAAGAGACTTGCCGGTAACGAGATTGAACAAGGTATCGGTATACCGACGATCGAATCTCGGGCAAGTACCATACCGCTAGACAAAGGGAATTGTATACGGGATCGATTGAGTCCTTGACATCGTGGTTCATCCGATGAGATCATCGTGGAACATGTGGGAGCCAACATGGGTATCCAGATCCCGCTGTTGGTTATTGACCGGAGAACGTCTTGGTCATGTCTGTATGTCTCCCGAACCCGTAGGGTCTACACACTTAAGGTTCGATGACGCTAGGGTTATAAAGGAAGCTTGTATGTGGTTACCGAATGTTGTTCGGAGTCCCGGATGAGATCCCGGACGTCACGAGGAGTTCCGGAATGGTCTGGAGGTAAAGATTTATATATAGGAAGTCCTGTTTCGGCCATCGGGACAAGTTTCGGGGTCATCGGTATTGTACCGGGACCACCGGAAGGGTCCCGGGGGCCCACCGGGTGGGGCCACCTGCCCCGGGGGGCCACATGGGCTGTAGGGGGTGCGCCTTGGCCTACATGGGCCAAGGGCACCAGCCCCAAGAGGCCCATGCGCCTGGGGAAACCCTAAAGGAAGAGTCCCAGCAGGGGAAGGCACCTCCTAGGTGCCTTGGGGGGGGGGGACTCCTCCCCTGGCCGCCGCACCCTTGGAGATTGGATCTCCTAGGGGCTGGCGTACCCCCCCCCCCTTGGGATCCCTATATATAGTGGGGTAGGAGGGCCTCTCAAACACACCTTATGCCTTTGGTGCAGCCCCTCCCTCTCTCCCAAGTTCTCCTCCTCCTCTCCCGTAGGTGCTCGGCGAAGCCCTGCAGGATAGCCACGCTCCTCCATCACCACCACGCCGTTGTGCTGCTGCTGGATGGAGTCTTCCTCAACCTCTCCCTCTCTCCTTGCTGGATCAAGGCGTGGGAGACATCGTCGAGCTGTACGTGTGTTGAACGCGGAGGTGCCGTCCGTTCGGCACTAGGATCATCGGTGATCTGAATCACGACGAGTACGACTCCATCAACCCCGTTCACTTGAACGCTTCCGCTTAGCGATCTACAAGGGTATGTAGATGCAAACTCTCCTCTCTTTCTACTCGTTGCTGGTCTCTCCATAGATAGATCTTGGTGATACACGTAGGAAAATTTTGAATTTCTGCTACGTTCCCCAACATTAGACACACAGTTCGGGACCCCCTACCCGAGATCCGCCGGTTTTGACATCGACATTGGTGCTTTCATTGAGAATTCCACTGTGTCGTCACTGTAAGGATTGATGGCTCCTTTGATCATCGCTAGCGATGCGGTCCAGGGTGAGGCTTTCCTCCCCGGACAGATCTTTGTATTCGGCGGCTTCGCACTGCGGGCCAATTCGCTTGGCCATCTGGAGTAGATCAAAAGCTATGCCCCTGGCCATCAGGTCAGATTTGGAAACTTGAACTACACGGCTAACATCCGCGGAGACTTGATCCTCGACGGATTCGAACCCATGTCGGACGCGCCGCACAGTCGCGATGAGCATGACGTAACTCTATCGTCGGACAGTGTTCGGTAGATCGCATCCGCAACTACTCCGACCATTAACCCGGAGCAAATCGCGCCATCCGAGAGCGGAGGGATAGACCCCACCATGAAGGCCGCACTCTCAGTGGTGATAGAGCTAGATACTGACTTCACCCTTATGAGAACCGTGTTGCTGAACCACTGGATTCATCTCCGGCCATGGACTCCAAGCCGCTCACATCCGTGCCCGTCCAATCCGACTGGGCGCCGATTATGGAGTTCACCTCCGCGGATATCTTTCAACACTCACCTTTCGGAGATGTGCTAAATTCATTAAGGTCTCTCTCCCTGTCAAGAGAACCTTGGCCGAACTATGTCCAGCTAAGAATGGGATGCGGACGATGAAGAAATTCGCTGCCCACCCACCACCCACTTAGTAGTCACTGTCGACGACTTAACCGACATGCTCGACTTCGAATCCGAAGACTTCGATGGTATGGACGACGAAGCCAGAGACGAACATGAACCATCACCCTCAGGGCGCTGGACTGCCACCTCATCATATGATATATACATGGTGGACACCCCCAAAGAAGGCAATGGCGACGAGACAGCGGAGGATGACCCCTCCAAGAAGCAACCCAAGCGCCAATGTCAGCGGTGCCACTCTAAGTCCCACCACAGCAAGAGCAGTGATACCGACACATGAGATAATAACACTCTGGATAGCACCGATGACAACAACAGTCCCCTCCAGCATGGTGTAGAGCTAGAGGATGAACAAGCTAGCCCTCCAGAGCAGACAACAGATGGAAAACCGGAGGAGGACAATTACATGCCTCCCTCCGAAGATGAGGCGAGCCTCGGCGATGATGAGTTTATCGTGCCTGAGGATCCCGTCGAGCAAGAGCGCTTCAAGCGCCAGCTTATGGCCATGGCAAGTAGCCTTAAGAAAAATAGCAACAGCTTCAAGCTGATCAAGACCTGCTAGCAGATAGGTGGACCGAAGTCCTTGCGGCCGAGGAGCATGAACTCAGGCGCCCGTCCAAGAGTTACCCAAAACGCAGGTTGCTACCTCACCTCGAGGAGGAAGCATTGAAACCTCATTCACCAGCGTACGATGCGGCTGACCGGCCACTACGCGACAGAACCAGAGAGGCGTTTCGGCCTAAAGTTCAGACCACACCCCGTCGCCACTCAGTCAAAAATATTAAGGCTCGGGGCAACACAGAGGACCTGCGCGACATCTTGGACAATAAGGCAAAAATTGCAAGGTCAATATACGGGACATGGGCACATGCGCCCACACGAGACAATGATCGTCGCGTCGGATACACCAAGAGTAAATTCGGCCAGTCTGAATATAGCAGACAAGACTCCTACGAACTACGTCGGGATATAGCCCGGCACAGAGGTGCCACACACCCCTTATTCTTCACCGATGAAGTTATGAATCATGAATTCCCTGAGGGTTTCAAACCCATAAATATCGAATCATACGATGGCACAATAGATCCCGCTGTATGGATTGAGGATTTCCTCCTTCATATCCACATGGCTCGCGGGGATGATCTACATGCCATCAAGTACCTCCCACTAAAACTCAAAGGACCAGCTCGGCATTGGCTGAATAGCTTGCCAGCAGATCCCGTCGGCAGTTGGGAGGATCTGGAAGACACATTTCTGGACAACTTCCAGGGCACTTATGTGCGGCCATCGAATGCTGATGACTTGAGCCATATAACCCAGCAGCCAGGGGAATCGGCCAGACAATTCTGGACACGGTTCCTGACTAAGAAAAATCAAATTGTAGACTGTCCAGATGCAGAGGCCCTAGCGGCATTCAGGCATAACATCCGAGACGAATGGCTCGCCCGCCACCTCGGCTAGGAGAAGCCGAAATCTATGGCAGCCCTCACAACACTCATGACCCGCTTTTGCACGGGCGAGGACAGCTGGCTGGCTCGTAGCAACAACACATCAAAGAATCCGGATACCTCGGATAACAAAGATGTTAACGGTAGGCAGCGTCGTAATAGACCAAAGCGCCGCAATAACAGTGACAACACCGAAGATACGACAGTCAATGCCGGATTCAGAGGCTATAGATCCGGTCAGCGAAAAAAGCCATTCAAAAGAAATACTATGGCTCTGTCCAGTCTGGATCGCATACTGGATCGCTCGTGTCAAATCCACGGCACCCCCGACAAGCCAGCCAATCACACCAACATAGAATGCTGGGTGTTCAAGCAGGTCGGCAAGTTAACTGCCGAAAACAAGGACAAGGGGCTGCATAGCGATGACGAGGAGGAGCCCCGGCCGCCGAGCACAGGAGGACAGAAGGGGTTTCCCCCACAAGTGAAGACGGTGAACATGATATACGCAACCCACATTACCAAGAGGGAGCGGAAGCATGCACTAAGGGACGTCTATGCGATGGAGCCCGTCGCCCCAAAGTTCAACCCATGGTCTGCTTGCCCGATCACCTTCGATCGCAGGGATCACCCCACTAGCATCCGTCATGGCGGATCCGCCGCACTGGTCCTAGACCCCATCATTGATAGATTTCACCTCACTCGAGTCCTTATGGACGGCGGAAGTAGCCAGAACCTGCTTTATTAGGATACAGTGCGAAAAATGGGTATCGATCCCTCGAGGATCAAACCCAGCAAAACCACCTTTAAAGGCGTCATCCTAGGTGTAGAGGCCCATTGCACAGGCTCAATCACACTGGAAGTGGTCTTCGGATCACCGGATAACTTCTGAAGCGAAGAGTTAATCTTCGACATCGTCCCTTTTCGCAGTGGCTATCATGCACTGCTCGGACGGGCAGCATTTGCAAAATTCAATGCAGTGCCGCATTACGCATACCTCAAGCTCAAGATGCCAGGACCTCACGGGGTCATAACAATAAATGGAAACACAGAATGCTTGCTCCGTACGGAAGAGCACACTGCGGCCCTTGCAGGAGAGGCACAAAGCAGCCCGTTCAGGCGGACCACTCATTCGGCGTCACGGCCCCCGGACACCTTCAAGCGAGTCCGGAGCAAGCTGCAACAGGATCGCCTGGCACGATCAGAGCTCGCCTAGCAATTCGGCCCCCGTCCCAGTCCTAGTGAAGCAACGAAATCCGTGCCACGCGTACATAACTACGCATTAAAAATACCATGGATATAGGCGGGGGCACGATCAGGACACGCCCTGCATTGTGGCTTAACCACACTAGGGGCTATATACCTTCGACATTCCTTTTCTCTTTCAGGGACTAACTCTCTGGAAGCCCTTTCCGGTAGTACGATTGTCGGACACATTCCGGAAGCAACAACCAAGGCGGCAAGAAGCTAAGATGAACACGGGAACCGCCAGGTGGTCTCTAGTAATAATTGATATACCCGCTTCTCACTATTTTATGCGCAGCTTGCCCTGGGATAGGACATTTCGAATTGTCCTCCTTTATGCTTATTGCACTACTTGTACCAAGTATGCTTCGACGTATCATTTAAATAACAATGCATATCGTTAATATCTCATTGCATTATTTAAGTTTTTCTCTTTCTCTTATATATGTCCATTTACGACAATCCGCACCCGCACGTGCGGGTGCGGTCAGTTTGCCAGGGGTCCTCGTTTACCCCATAATACGGCGCAAGAAGTCCGAACACTTTCGACAACGCGGCACCCCGAAATTATAGCATTATATGCATCAGCTCCGAATCATGTCTTTGGTCAAATGTTGGGTTGCCCGGCTCCCACGCTTTGGTACCTTACGTTCCGCTATATCGGCTAAGGTAGCGGTGGGAGAACTACAGCGATTGTGTTCCGGTTCTTCCATACGAGCACCTCAGTAGAGAAAGCCAAAAACTGACTGTCATGATAAGGCGAGAGACTGGTCGCTGTTCGAGAGGTCTCAAGTCCTTAAAGACTTTTTCTGCTTCAGGCGAGGAGTCGGCCTTGTCCGGCTTAGGCGTGTATAGCACCCCAAATTCGGCCCTCTGAATACCAGGGGCTTCGCCAAAAATTTAAAATCATAGACTTCTATGGCTAAGTGAGAGTGATAAAGCATTATAGTCCGATTTCCTGGTTCGTTGCATTGAACACCTCCCTTGAAGGACCCAAAATTGGGGTAAAGAGTGTTCAGACTTATCCCTAACACCCCAGTACTAGTTACATGGGGGTAGAAGCCGACGACTGGCCAACTCTCAGATTTTATAAACGGCCGCATATAGGGTAATATTTTAAATTAAGAAAGCATCGCATGGCGCAAACGAACTCGTTTAATATTACAGGATCACATGGGCATGTTCATTCAAAAATTACATCCTTGGCACACTCATCTACCACTAAGCGGGAACTCTTCAGGACACTCTCATAATAATTCTCGGGGCAGTGATGCTCCTTGCCCTCTGGCGGCCCCTCCTTCACCAGCTTCACGGCGTCCAGCTTCGCCCAGTGCACCTTTGCCCGGGCAAAAGCCCTGCATGCACCCTCGATGCAGACGGACCGCTTGATGACTTCAAGCCGTGGGCAGGCTTCCACTAGCCGCCTCACCAGGCCGAAGTAGCTGTCGGACAGGGGCTCGCCAGGCCACATCTGGACTATAAGGCCCCTCATGGCCTGTTCGGCCGCCTTGTGAAGCTCGACCAACTGCTTCAGTTGGTCGCTCAAGGGCATGGGGTATTCGGTCCCAGTATTCTGAGACAGAACAACTTCTCCGTTGAGCTCCCCTCCTCAGCCCGGTAAAACTCCGCGGCATCCAGTACACTGCGGGGAAGATCTGCAAACGCTCCTGGAGAGCTTCGAACTCGGGTAAGAAAAAGGAAAGTCTCCTTCACATGCTTGCTTTGCATATTGAATGCCTTACCCGCTGCTATCTTCTTCACCGCGTCAATCTCTTGAAGGGCCTTGTGGGCTTCGGCCTTGGCGCTCCGGATGCTTTCAAGCACCTGCGCGAGCTCGGACTCTCGCGTCTTGGAGTCAAGCTCCAAGGACTCGTGCTTTTTGGCAAGAGCCTCAAGCTCTTGCTGCACCTCGCCTACTCATGCTTCTTGTTTCTTCCGTTCAATGCGTTCCTTGGCCGCTTTGTCTTCGTCCTCGGACAATGCCTTCCTCAGGGTCTCCACCTCGGTCGTGGCCCCTCACAAATTCATGACGATCCTATTACTTCACACCCGAACTTATTTTTAACTATATAGACATGGGTATATCTTACCTTTGCTCTCTTCAAGCTGCCTGTTGGTAAGGCCGAGCTCGTCCTCAAACCGCTTAAGGGCTTGCTTCAGTGCAGAGACCTCCGCAATACGTGCGGCAGTGGCCAGCAGTGAAGCCTGCACATACACATAGACATACTCTAATTAGACTCCTGAGTTATCATTTGATCCTCTATTCGGGTTTTCTTCGCGAATGCCGAACAGAGCATCAGGGGCTACTATCTATGTGGTAATATTTTCGTATATTTTGATTGCTTACCTCAAAGCCTGTTAGGAGGCTGGCGCAAGCTTTGGCCAGTCCATTTTTGGCGGACTGAACCTTCTCGACCACCGCACTCATGATAGTGTGGTGCTCTTCTTTGATGGAAGCACTGCGAAGCGCTTCCAGCAGGTTGTCCGGTGCCTCTGGTTGGACAGAGGACACCGGCACGGATGGTTGTCCCCCTTGATGGGGGACCGCCTGCAGGAGTCCGGAACCATCAAAGTTTCCGCCGCAGTGTCCGGCTGGGGCCCGAACTCGAAGCCCGTAGGAGCCTTGCTCCCTTGGTACCCAGGGTCCGGGAAGTTGCTGTCAGGCACCCCCAGGACCACCTCCCCTTGGCTCGATGCCTTTTGAGACAACACCTCGGCGTTGTCTGTAGGGCGAAGGGTGCAAGCAGTCGGAGGAGAACCGTTGTTCATATCCGACGAGTCCAAAGAGCCGCTCGACGAAGGTACATCGAGATGAGCTCGGGACGGACTGCATAATCATGTTCGTCATGAGGGCAAGCATTACAATAAAACATACCATGAAGTACTACGGTGTCCGGACACTTATGATTTCGCCAGGGGCTTGATCATGGGTAGCCACTCATCGCCTCAGTCGGCGGCCTTCGTGGTGCAGTCCGGAGGGAGGGTCCTTCCCTTCTTGGACCCTTCGGCCTCCCTGGATGGGTCGGCCTTCCATTTCTTGTCTCCCCCGGCTGGGGGGAGAACTTTTCTCCTCCTCCTCATTTCCGTGGGATGAGTGCGCATCGGAGTGATCGTCCGATGACTCCGATACAACCTTGCACCGGAGACCCTTTTGGGTCCCCGCGACCTTCTTCTTGGTCTTCTTTTCTGGCACCTCATAGGGTGCCGGAGTCAGCATCTTTGTCAGAAGAGCGTCTGCAGGATCTTCGGGCAGCAGGGCTGGGCTATCAAGCTGCTCTGCCGTCTCTATCCAGTCATGTTAATGACATGGAAGTTTAGATCCTGCACACAACTAAACCGGGGCAAATAAATACCCTGAGAGATATAAAAACCTACCGGATTGGCGCGGCGCTTTGCGCTGAGTCCGCAGTCCTCGGTGAGGGAGGGAGGCATCTCGGCGCTCTTGAACAGCACCCTCTAGATGTCCTCATGCGTCGTGTCATAGAGCTCTCGCAGCGTCTATTGCTTGGCTGAGTCGAACTCCCAAAAATTGAATGCCCGTCTTTGGCATGGAAGGATCCGGCGGAAGAGCATAACCTGGACCACATTGGCAAGCTTGATTTTTTTGCTCGTCATGTTCTGGATGCAGGTTTGGAGTCTGGCCAGCTCTACCAAAGAACCCCAGGACAGGCCCTTCTTTTTCCAGAAGGTGAGCCGCGTGGGGATTCCGGATCGAAATTTGGGGGCCGCCACCCAGTTGGAGTCGCGCGGCTCGGTGATGTAGAACCACCCCGATTGCCACCCCTGTATGGTATCCACATAGGTGCCCTCGAGCCAGGTGACATTGGGCATCTTGCCCACCATGCGGAGGAAGGCCTCGCACACGACGATAAACGCCGAGATGTTGAGGATGAAATTGAGGGCCAGATCATGAAAATCCAGCCCGTAGTAGAACATGAGCCCGCAGACAAACGAGTGGAGAGGGAATCCCATTCCACGGATGAAATGGATAAGAAAACCTACCCTCTCATGGGGTTCAGGCGTTGGGACAATCTGCCCCGCATTCGGCAGCCGGTGCGTGATACCCGCAGCCAGGTATCCGGCTTCCCGTAACTCTTTGATGTTCTCCTCCGTGACGGAGGAGACCATCCACTTGCCTCCTACTCCAGACATGCTTGGAGTGGTTCAAGAAGAAGAACGCGAGCTTGGGCGCAAGAGATCGAGTGTGCGGGAATGGGTAAGCGAGGAGGAAGAAGGCGTGGGTGAAAAAAGTAAATCTTTGTCCCTTTTATAAGGGCGGAAGAGGCGATGTGCCACCCCACTTGCCTAGAAAAACCGCTTATTCCCCAGGCACCATAATTGATGGCGCGATTGGGTTACCCACGTCCGTATTGATGAGAATCCCGTGATAAGGGGAACACAATCTCTGCTTTGACAAGACGTGTCAAGAAAACCACCTCGCGATATGTGCGGAGCTGGTTAAGAAAAGCGGTTCAAATAAAAACCGGGCCATGGCATGATGTCATGCTATCAAAACATGTCAACAGATTAGATTTGTGGAAATATTATTCTCTCTATGGTGGTATGTGGAACTTACTTTGTAGGGTCGGACACTATCCTTGTATTCAAAATCTTCAATGGTGCATTTGGAGGAGGAACCCGCCTTGCAATGCCGAAGACAACACTGCGCACCGGACTCATCGTCATTGAAGCCTGGTTCAGGGGCTACTGAGGGAGTCCTGGACTAGGGGGTCTCCAGACAGCCGGACTATATCCTTTGGCCGGACTGTTGGACTATGAAGATACATGTTTGAAGACTTCGTCCCGTGTTCGGAGGGGACTCTACTTGGCACGGAAGGCAAGCTAGGAAATACGGATATGTATATCTCCTCCTTTGTAACCGACCTTGTGTAACCCTAGCCTCCTCCGGTGTCTATATAAGCCGGAGGGTTTTAGTCCGTAGGACAACATACATACCATAGGCTAGATTCTAGGGTTTAGCCTCTTTGATCTCGTGGTAGATCAACTCTTGTACTACCCATATTATCAAGAACAATCAAGTAGGACATAGGGTATTACCTCCATCAAGAGGGCCCGAACCTGGGTAAACATCGTGTCCCCTGCCTCCTGTTACCATCCGCCTTAGACACACAGTTCGGGACCCCCTACCCAAGATCCACCGTTTTTGACATCAACAGCGCCCCCTTGGGCCGGCCACCTCTCCTCCCTGCTTTATATACCTGGGAAGGGGAACCCTAAAGACCCACCAAGCCTTCTCTTAGCCATGTGCAGTGCCCCCCATCCATAGTTACACACCTCGGTCATATCGTCGTAGTGCTTAGGCGAAGCCCTGCGCCGGTAACTTCATCATCACCATCGCCACACCATCGTGCTGACGGAACTCTCCCTCGTCCTCAACTAGATCAAGAGATCGAGGGACGTCATCGAGCTGAACGTGTGCTGAACGCGAAGGTGCCATACATTCGGTGCTTGGATCGGTTGGATCGCGAAGACGTTCGACTACATCAACTACGTTACTAAACGCTTCCGCTCTCAGTCTACGAGGGTACATGGACCGACATTACATGACCGTGTTCATGAGACTGGTTCTACCGACGTGCTTCGCACACAGGTGGCTAGCAGGTGTCTGTTTCTCCAACTTTAGTTGAATCTAGTTTCACTACGCCCGGTCCTTGTTAAAGGCTAAAATAGCACACTTGACGAAAAATCGTTGTGGTTTTGATGCGTAGGTAAGAACGGTTCTTGCTAGAAGCCCGTAGCAGCCATGTAAAACTTGCAACAACAAAGTAGAGGACGTCTAACTTGTTTTTGCAGGGCATGTTGTGATGTTGTATGGTCAAGACGTGATGGGATATAAATTGTTGTATGAGATCATGTTTCGTAACAGTTATCGGCAACTGGCAGGAGCCATATGGTTGTCACTTTATTGCATGAAATGCAATCGCCATGTAATTGCTTTACTTTATCACTAAGCGGTAGCGATAGTCGTAGAAGCAATAGTTGGTGAGACGACAACGATGCTAGGATGGAGATCAAGGTGTCAAGCCGGTGATGATGGTGATCATGACGGTGCTTTGGAGATGGATATCAAAGGCACAAGATGATGATGGCCATATCATATCATTTATATTGATTGCATGTGATGTTTATCCTTTATGCATCTTATTTTGCTTAGTACGGCGGTAGAATTATAAGATGACCCCTCACTAAATTTCAAGTTACAAGTGTTCTACTTGAGTATGCACCGTTGCTACAGTTCATCGTGCCGAGACACCACGTGATGATCGGGTGTGATAAGCTCTACGTTCACATACAACGGGTGCAAGCCGGTTTTACACTTGCAGAATACTCAGGTTAAACTTGGCGAGCCTAGCAAATGCAGATAAGGCCTCGGAACACTGAGACCGAAAGGTCGAACGTGAATCATATAGTATATATGATCAACATAGTGATGTTCACCATTGAAAACTACTCCATCTCACGTGATGATCGGACATGGTTTAGTTGATATGGATCACATGATCATTTAGATGACTAGAGGGATGTCTATCTAAGTGGGAGTTCTTAAGTAATATGATTAATTGAACTTTAATTTATCAGGAACTTAGTACCTGATAGTATTTGCATGCCTATGTTGTTGTAGATTAATGGCCTATGCCACCGTTCCCTTGAATTTTAATGCGTTCCTAGAGAAAGCTAAGTTGAAAATGATGGTAGGAATTACACGGACTGGATCCGTAACTTGAGTATTATCCTCATTGCTGCACAGAAGAATTACGTCTTGGAAGCATCACTAGGTGCAAAACCCGCTGCAAGAGCAACTCGAGATGTTATGAACGTCTGGAAGAGCAAGGCTGATGACTACTCGATAATTCAGTGTGCCATGCTTTACGACTTAGAACTGGGACTTCAATGACGTTTTGAACATCATGAAGCATATGAGATGTTCCAGGAGTTGAAGTTAATATTTCAAGCAAATGCCTGGATTGAGAAATATGAAGTCTCCAATAAGTTCTACAGCTGCAAGATGGAGGAGAATAGTTCTGTCAGCAAACATATACTCAGAATGTCTGGGTACCACAACCACTTTACTCAATTGGGATTTAATCTTCCTGATGATAGTGTCATTGACAGAGTTCTTCAATCAATGCCACCAAGCTACAAAAGCTTCATGATGAACTATAATATGCAAGGGATGGATAAGATAATTCCCGAGCTGTTCACGATGCTAAAGGCTGCGGAGGTAGAAATCAAGAAGGAGCATCAAGTGTTGATGGTTAACAAGACCACTAGTTTCAAGAAGAAGGGAAAAGGGCAAAAGGGGAACTTCAAGAAGAAAGGCAAGCAAGTTGCTGCTCAAGTGAAGAAGCCCAAGTCTGGACCTAAGCCTGAGACTGAGTGCTTCTACAGCAAAGGGACTGGTCACTGGAAGCGGAACTGCCCCAAGTATTTGGCGGATAAGAAGGATGGCAAAGTGAAAGGTATATTTGATATGCATGTTATTGATGTGTACCTTACTAATGCTCGTAGTAGCACCTGGGTATTTGATACTGGTTCTGTTGCTCATATTTGCAACTTGAAATAGGGGCTACAGATAAAATGAAGATTGGCTAAGGATGAGGTGATGATGCACGTGGGAAATGGTTCCAAAGTCGATGTGATCACCGTCGGCACGCTACCTCTACATCTACCTTCGGGATTAGTTTTAGACCTGAATAATTGTTATTTGGTGCTAGCATTAAGCATGAACATTATATCTGGATCTTGTTTGATGCGAGACGATTATTCATTTAAATCAGAGAATAATGGTTTATCTATTTATATGAGTAATATCTTTTATGGTCATGCACCCTTGATGAGTAGTCTATTTATGTTGAATCTCGATAGTAGTGATACACATATTCATAGTATTGAAGCTAAAAGATACAAGTTTAATAATGATAGTGCAACTTATTTGTGGCACTGCCGTTTAGGTCATATTGGTGTAAAGTGCATGAAGAAACTCCATGCTGATGGAATTTTGGAATCACTTGATTATTAATCACTTCATGCTTGCAAACCATGCCTCATGGGCAAGACAACCAAGACTCCGTTCTCCTGAACAATGGAGCGAGCAACAGACTTGTTGGAAATAATACATACTGATGTATGGGGTCCGATGAGTGTTGAGGCTCGTGGTGGGTATCATTATTTTCTGACCTTCATAGATGATTTGAGCAAATATGGGTATATCTACTTGATGAAACATAAGTCTGAAGCATTTGAAAAGTTCAAAGAATTTCAGAGTGAAGTGGAAAATCATCGTAACAAGAAAATAAAGTTTCTACGATCTGATCGTGGAGGTGAATATTTGAGTTACGAGTTTTGTCTTCATTTGAAACAATGTGGAATAGTTTCCCAACTAACGCCACATGGAACACCACATCGTAATGGTGTGTCCGAACGTCGTAATCGTACTTTTTAGATATGGTGCGATCTATGACGTCTCTTACTGATTTACCGCTATCGTTTTGGGGTTATGCTTTAGAGACAGCTACATTCACGTTAACTAGGGCGCCATCTAAATCCGTTGAGACGACACCATATGAACAATGGTTTGGCAAGAAACCCAAGTTGTCATTTCTTAAAGTTTGGGGTTGCGATCAGGGGTGGAGCTGGAGCAAAAGTTACCCTGATGCACTACTTAAACATGGTGTAAAAAATTCAAGCAACAATGTATTGAATAAAGGCGTGTTCACAACTTCTAGCATAGACTTTCAGACATCACAAAATACGATATATAAAAATAAAATTTAGGCGCCAAAATGCTAACTATAATGATAAAAACAAAGACACAATTACTTGAAAAGGGTGTCTTGAATTACCAAATTCCAAAATATATCATGAAAACATCAAAGGTTCAATAAACTACAAGATAATAAAAATAGAATGAACATTATAAAATGCCCTAGGAAAGTATTTAAATGGCTAAAATTTGAGAATTACCTTTTGTACGTTCCTTCCTCGGAGACATGAAATACTCAACCACTTGTCCATAGTATGGAAACTTGTATAAGCAAATAAAGTATATCCTAATTAGAAGTTACTATAACCCTAGAAAATGCTCCGTTTTGCCAAACCCTGGGATTTAATCTGTTGGGTACAAGTTTGTAGTAATTTTTGAAATTTGTAACATAGAAAAAGCAAGGCAAGGACGATACCAGAATTCGACTAGTTCACAATCTATGGATGATGACGATTGAACATAATACCGAATTCCCAATGGACGGACCGGCTGGATACGAAATTGCGCCGTGCAGCATCCGCATGTGGCGTCATTGCGTCGGGATTCAGGCGTGCCCATGGTGGTGGCCGCTGCGGCCTCCGGCGTCCAGACATCCGGCGTCTCTATCGCCGCCAAGCTGCCGCCTTTGACCTTGCGCGAGGTGTATGGAAGGGCTAAGCATGTGCGCGTATACCGAGGGAAGACTAATAGAACAATTGATAAAGTGTGCAGTGTCCGTGACTGGCTGGGAAGAAAACTGCGTTATGGTGGAAAGCCAGCAATGCGTGCGTGGGCGGCCTGCTTCAGCCCATTTTTTAGGCTTGCATCGGGCTGAAAAGACAGACCCGATGCACTGCTCTTGGGCCAACCTGATGCACATGCCTTTTACGTGATAGTTACTACTATATTTTTTCTGGAGCCGTATTCCTGTGCATCAGGGTCGGCCCAATGGGCTCCGCCCCTGGCTGTGATGCTTATGTGAAAAGGCTTCAACCTGATAAGCTCGAATCCAAATCGGAGAAATGTGTCTTCATAGGATACCCAAAGGAGACTATTGGGTACACCTTCTATCACAGATCCGAAGGCAAGATATTCGTCGCTAAGAATGGATCCTTTCTAGAGAAGGAGTTTCTCTCGAAAGAAGTGAGTCGGAGGAAAGTAGAACTTGATGAGGTAATTGTACCTTCTCCCGAATTGGAAAGTAGTTCATCACAGAAATCAGTTCCAATGATTCCTACACCAATTAGTGAGGAAGCTAATGATGATGATCAAGAAACTTCTGATCAAGTTACTACCGAACCTCGTAGGTCAACCAGAGTAAGATCCACACCGAGTGGTATGGTAATCCTGTTCTAGAGGTCATGTTACGAACTATGAGCAAGTGATGATGAGCCCTGATACATCTCCAACATATCTATAATTTTTGATTGTTCCATGCTATTATATTATCTACCTTCGATGTTTTATATGCATTAATATACTATTTTATATGATTTTTGGGACTAACCTATTGATACGTCTCCAACGTATCTATAATTTTTTATTGTTCCATCCTATATTATATTCTATTTTGGACATTATTGGGCTTTATTACACACTTTTATATTATTTTTGGGACTAACCTATTAACCGGAGGCCCAGCCCAGGATTGCTATTTTTTTTCCTATTTTAGGGTTTCGCAGAAAAATAATATCAAACAGAGTCCAAACGGAATGAAACCTTCGGGAACATGATTTTCGGCATGAACATGATCCAGAGGACTTGGACCCTACGTCAAGCAAAAACAAGGAAGGCATGAGGTAGGGGGCGCGCCTACCCCCCCAGGCACGCCCTCCACCCTCATGGGCCCCCTGTTGCTCCACCGACGTACTCCTTCCTCCTATATATACCTACGTACCCCCAAACTACCAGATACGGAGCCAAAACCCTAATTCCACCACCGTAACTTTCTGTATCCACGAGATCCCATCTTGGGGCCTTTTCCAGAGCTCCGCTGGAGGGGGCATCGATCACGGAGGCTTCTACATCAACACCATAGTCTCTCCGATGAAGTGTGAGTAGTTTACTTCAGACCTACGAGTCCATAGTTATTAGCTAGATGGCTTCTTCTCTCTTTTTGGATCTCAATACAAAGTTCTCCCCCTCTCTTGTGGAGATCTATTTGATGTAATCTTCTTTTGCGGTGTGTTTGTTGAGACCGATGAATTGTGGGTTTATGATCAAGTTTATCTATGAACAATATTTGAATCTTCTCTAAATTCTTTTATGTATGATTGGTTATCTTTGCAAGTCTCTTCGAATTATCAGTTTAGTTTGGCCTACTAGATTGATCCTTCTTGCAATGGGAGAAGTTCTTAGCTTTGGGTTCAATCTTGCGGTGTCCTTTCACAGTGACAGTAGGGGCAGCAAGGCACGTATTGTATTGTTGCCATCGAGGATAACAAGATGGGGTTTATATCATATTGCATGAGTTTATCCCTCTACATCATGTCATCTTGCTTAAAGCATTACTCTGTTCTCTGGAACTTAATACTCTAGATGCATGCTAGATAGCGGTCGGTGTGTGGAGTAATAGTAGTAGATGCAGGCAGGAGTCGGTCTACTTGTATCGGACGTGATGCCTGTATACATGATCATACCTAGATATTCTCATAACTATGCTCAATTCTGTCAATTGCTCAACAGTAATTTGTTCACCCACCGTAAATATTTATGCTCTTGAGAGAAGCCACTAGTGAAACCTATGGCCCCGGGTCTATCTTCCATCATATTAATCTTCCAATACTTAGTTATTTGCTTTGCTATTTATTTTACTTGCACCTTTTATTTCTATTTATCATAAAAATACCAAAAATATTATCCTATCATATCTATCAGATCTCACTCTCGTAAGTGACCGTGTAGGGATTGACAACCCCTTATCGCGTTGGTTGTGAGGACTTATTTGTTTGTGTAGGTGCGAGGGACTCGTGCGCGGCCTCCTACTGGATTGATACCTTGGTTCTCAAAAACTAAGGGAAATACTTATGCTACTTTGCTGCATCACCCTTTCCTCTTCAAGGGAAAACCAACGCAAGTGCTCAAGAGGTAGCAAGAAGGATTTCTGGCGCCGTTGCTGGGGAGGTTCATGCAATACAAGTCAAGATTTGACTCCCGACAACGAGTCACTTGTGGCGCCATTGCAAGTCAAGACATACCAAGTACCCATCACAAACCCTTATCTCATGCATTACATTATTTGCCATTTGCCTCTCGTTTTCATCTCCCCCACTTCACCCTTGCCGTTTTATTCGCCCTCTCTCTCCATCCTCCCTCTCTTTCTCTATTTGCCTCTTTTTGCCCGTTTCTTGTTTGCTTGTGTGTTGGATTGCTTGTTTGTCATGATGGCTCAAGATAATACTAAGTTGTGTGACTTCACCAATACCAACAACAATGATTTCCTTAGCACTCTGATTGCTCCTCTTACCGATACCGAGTCTTGTGAAATCAATGCTGCTTTGTTGAATATTGTCATGAAAGATCAATTCGCCGGCCTTCCTAGTGAAGATGCCGCTACCCATATGAATAGCTTCGTTGATTTATGTGATATGCAAAAGAAGAAAGATGTGGATAATGATATTGTTAAATTGAAGCTATTTCCTTTTTTGCTTAGGGATCGTGCTAAAGCTTCGTTTTCGTCTTCGCCTAAAAATAATATTGATTCGTGGAATAAGTGCAAAGATGAATTTATCTCTAAGTATTTTCCTCCCGCTAAGATCATCTCTCTTAGAAATGACATTATGAATTTTAAGCAACTTGATCATGAAGATGTTGCACAAGCTTGGGAGAGGATGAAATTAATGATACATAATTGCCCTACACATGGTTTGAATTTATGGATGATTATACAAAAAATTTATGCCGGATTGAATTTTGCTTCTAGAAATCTTTTAGATTCGGCCACGGGAGGAACTTTTATGGAAATCAATTTAGGAGAAGCTACTAAACTCCTAGATAATATTATGGTTAATTATTCTCAATGGCACACTGAAAGATCTACTAATAAGAAAGTGCATGCGATAGAAGAAATTAATGTTTTGAGTGGAAAGATGGATGAACATATGAAATTATTTGCTAATAAAAGTGTTTCTTATGATCCTAATTATATGCCTTCGTCTACTTTGATTGAGAATAATAATGAATCTATGGATATGAATTTTGTTGGTAGGAATAATTTTGGTAACAACGCATATAGAGGAAACTTTAATCCTAGGTCGTATCCTAGTAATTCCTCTAATAATTATGGTAATTCCTACAACAATTCTTATGGAAATTATAATAATATGCCCTCTGATTTTTAATCCAATATTAAAGAATTTATTACTTCGCAAAAGAATTTCAATGCTTTGTTTGAAGAAAAATTGCTTAAGATTGATGAGTTGGCTAGGAACGTTGATAGAATTTCTCTTGATTTTGCTTCTTTGAAACTTAGATCTATTCCACCTAAGCATGATATCAATGAGTCTCTCAAAGCCATGAGAATTTCCATTGATGAGTGCAATGAAAGAACCGCTAGGATGCGTGCTAAGAAAGATTGCTTTATAAAAGCGTGTTTTTCTAGTTTCCATGATAATAAAGATGAAGATCTAAAAGTTATTGATGTTTCCCCTATTAAATCTTTGTTTTGCAATATGAATCTTGATAATAATGTGACTGAATATGATCCACTTTTACCTAGACGGCGTTCCAAAAATTTGGAGTCTTTAGATCTTGATGCTAAAATTGTTAAAAGTGGGATTGAAGAAGTCAAAACTTTAAATATTAATGAACCCACTATTTTGGATTTCAAGTAATTTAATTATGATAATTTCTATTTGATAGGTTTAATTTCCTTGTTGCAATCCGTGCTAAATTCTCCTCATGCTTATAGTCAAAATAAAGCTTTTACTAAACATATCATTGATGCTTTGATGCAATATTATGAAGAGAAACTTGAGTTGGAAGTTTCTATCCCTAGAAAACTTTATGATGAGTGGGAACCTACTATTAAAATTAAAATTAAAGATCATGAATGCTATGCTTTGTGTGATTTGGGTGCTAGTGTTTCCACGAGTCCAAAGACTTTGTGTGATTTGCTAGGTTTCTGTGATTTTCATGATTGCTCTTTAAACTTGCACCTTGTGGATTCCACTATTAAGAAACCTATGGGAAGAATTAATGATGTTCTTATTGTTGCAAATAGGAATTATGTGCCCGTAGATTTTATTGTTCTTGACATAGATTGCAATCCTTCATGTCCTATTATTCTTGGTAAACCTTTCCTTAGAACGATTGGTGCAATTATTGATATGAAGAAAGAGAATATTAGATTCCAATTTATGTTAAGGAAAGGCATGGAACACTTACCTAGAAAGAAAATTAAATTAACTTATGAACCTATTATTAGAGCCACTTATGGATTGCCTACGAAAGATTGCAATACCTAGATCTATCCTTGCTTTTATGCCTAGCTAGGGGCGTTAAAACGATAGCACTTGTTGGGAGGCAACCCAATCTTATTTTTATTCCTTACTTTTTTCTTCTGTTTAGTAATAAATAATTTATCTAGCCTCTTTTTGGTTGTGTTTTTTATGTTTAATTAGTGTTTGTGCCAATTATAACTGTTGGGAAGACTTGGGGAAAGTCTTTTTAATCTTGCTGTAAAAAACAGAAACTTTAGCGCTCACGAGAATTGCTGCCATTTTTATTTGGAAAGTGCTATTTAGTTAATTCTTTTTTGCAGATGATTAATAGATAAATTCCTCACGTTCCTCAATTTATTTTAGAATTTTTGGGGTTCCAGATCTTGCGTTAGATACATATTACTACAGACTGTTCTGTTTTTGACAGATTCTGTTTTTCGTGTGTTGTTTGCTTATTTTGATGAATCTATGGCTAGTAAAATAGTTTATAAGCCATAGAGAAGTTGGAATACAGTAGGTTTAAAACCAATAAAAATAATTAATGAGTTCATTACAGTACCTTGAAGTGGTGTTTTGTTTTCTTTCGCTAACGGAGCTCACGAGATTTTCTACTTTAAGTTTTGTGTTGTGAAGTTTTCATGTTTTGGGTAAAAGATTTGATGGATTATGGAACAAGGAGTAGAAAGAGTCTAAGCTTGGGGAATCCCATGGCACCCCAAGATAATCTAAGGACACCTAAAATCCAAAGCTTGGGGATGCCCCGGAAGGCATCCCCTCTTTCGTCTACTTCCATCGGTAACTTTACTTGGAGCTATATTTTTATTTACCACATGATATGTGTTTTGCTTGGAGCGTCTTGTATTATTTGAGTATTTATTTGTTAGCTTTCCAAAATCATCCTTGCTGTACACACCTTTTGAGAGAGAGACACATGATTCAGAAATTTTTAGAATACTCTATGTGCTTCACTTATATCTATTGAGTTATTTGTTTTTGCTCTAGTGCTTAACTTATATCTTTTAGAGCACGTCGGTGGATTTGTTTTATAGAAACTATTGTTCTCTAAAGCTTCACTTAGATTATTTTGATAGTCCTACGAAACAACACGGTAACTTGGTTTAATTATGTTAGGCATTCAAGATTAATAAAATTTTCTTATGAGTGTGTTGAATACTATGAGAAGTTTGATACTTGATAATTGTTTTGAGATATGGAGATGGTAATATTAGAGTCATGCTAGTCAAGTAGTTGTGAATTTGAGAAATACTTGTGTTAAAGTTTGTGATCCCCGTAGCATGCACGTATGGTGAACCGTTATGGGATGAAGTCGGAGCATGATTTATTTATTGATTGTCTTCCTTATGAGTGGCGGTCGGGACGAGCGATGGTCTTTTCCTACCAATCTATCCCCCTAGGAGCATGCGCGTAATACTTTGATTTGATAACTTGTAGATTTTTGCAATAAGTATACGAGTTTTTTATGGTTGAGTCCATGGATCATACACACTTTTCTTCCATCCATCATTGCTAGCCTCTCTAATACCGCACACATTTAGCCAGTATCATACACCCACCATATACCTTCCTCAAAACAGCCACCATACCTACCTATCATGGAATTTCCATAGCCATTTATATTGCCATGCAACTTTCCACCGTTCCGTTTACTATGACACGCTCCATCATTGTCATATTGCTTTGCATGATCATGTAGTTGACATTGTATTTACATGTCACTCTTGATTCATTACATATCCTGGTACACCACCGGAGGCATTCACATAGAGTCATATTTTGTTCTAAGTATTGAGTTGTAATTGTTGAGTTGTAAGTAAATAAAAGTGTGATGATCATCATTTTTAGAGCATTGTCCCAAGTGAGGAAAGGATGATGGAGACTACGATTCCCCCACAAGTCGGGATGAGACTCCGGGCAAAAAAAAAGAAGCCATAAAAAAGAAGAAGAGAAAAGGCCCAAATAAAAAAATATGAGAGAAAAAGAGAGAAGGGAGAATGCTACTATCCTTTTACCACACTTGTGCTTCAAAGTAGCACCATGATCTTCATAATAGAGAGTCTCCTATGTTATCACTTTCATATACTAGTGGGAATTTTTCATTATAGAACTTGGCTTGTATATTCCAATAATGGGCTTCCTCAAAATGCCTTAGGTCTTCATGAGCAAGCGAGTTGGATGCACACCCACTTAGTTCTTTTTGTTGAGCTTTCATATACTTATAGCTCTAGTGCATCCGTTGCATGGCAATCCCTACTAACTCACATTGATATCTATTGATGGGCATCTCCATAGCCTGTTCATACGCCTAGTTGATGTGAGACTATCTTCCCCCTTTTTTGTCTCCTCCACAACCACCATTCTATTCCACCTAAAGCGCTATGTCCATGGCTCACGCTCATATATTGCGTGAACATTGAAAAAGTTTGAGAACACCAAAAGTATGAAACAATTGCTTGGCTTGTCATTGGGGTTGTGCATGATTTAAATACTTTGTGTGGTGAAGATAGAGCATAGCCAGACTATTAGATTTTGTAGGGATAACTTTCTTTGGCCATGTTATTTTGAAGATACATAATTGCTTAGTTAGTATGCTTGAAGTATTATTATTTCTATGTCAATATTAAACTTTTGTCTTGAATCTTTCGGATCTGAATATTCATAACACAATTAAGAAGAATTACATTAATTATGCCAAGTAGCATTCCACATCAAAAATTCTGTTTTTATCATTTACCTACTCGAGGACGAGCAGGAATTAAGCTTGGGGATGCTTGATACGTCTCCAACGTATCTATAATTTTTGATTGTTCCATGCTATATTATATTCTGTTTTGGACAATATTGGGCTTTATTATACACTTTTATATTATTTTTGGGACTAACCTATTAACCGGAGGCCCATCCTAGAATTGCTATTTTTTTGCCTATTTTAGGGTTTCGCAGAAAAAGAATATCAAACGGAGTCCAAACGGAATGAAACCTTCGGGAACGTGATTTTCGGAACGAACATGATCCAGAGGACTTGGACCCTACGTCAAGCAATCAACGAGGAAGGCACGAGGTAGAGGGCACGCCTACCCCCCCCCCCCAAGTGCGCCCTCCACCCTCGTGGGCCCCTTGTTGCTCGACCGACGTACTCCTTCCTCCTATATATACCTACGTACCCCCAAACTACCAGATACAGAGCCAAAACCCTAATTCCACCGCCGTAACTTTCTGTATCCATGAGATCCCATCTTGGGGCCTTTTCCGAAGCTCCACCGGAGGGGGCATCGATCACGGAGGGCTTCTACATCAACACCATAGCCTCTCCGATGAAGTGTGAGTAGTTTACTTCAGACCTACGGGTCCATAGTTATTAGCTAGATGGCTTCTTCTCTCTTTTTTGATCTCAATACAAAGTTCTCCCCCTCTCTTGTGGAGATCTATTCGATGTAATCTTCTTTTGCGGTGTGTTTGTTGAGACCGATGAATTGTGGGTTTATGATCAAGTTTATCTATGAGCAATATTTGAATTTTCTCTGAATTCTTTTATGTATGATTGGTTATCTTTGCAAGTATCTTCGAATTATCAGTTTGATTTGGCCTACTAGATTGATCTTTCTTGCAATGGGAGAAGTGCTTAGCTTTGGGTTCAATCTTGCGGTGTCCTTTCCGAATGACAATAGGGGCAGCAAGGCATGCATTGTATTGTTTCCATCGAGGATAACAAGATGGGGTTTATATCATATTGCATGAGTTTATCTCTCTACATCATGTCATCTTGCTTAAAGCGTTACTCTGTTCTCTTGAACTTAATACTCTAGATGCATGCTGGATAGCGGTCGATGTGTGGAGTAATAGTAGTAGATGCAGGCAGGAGTCGGTCTACTTGTCTCGGACGTGATGCCTATATACATGATCATACCTAGATATTCTCATAAATATGCTCAATTCTGTCAATTGCTCAACAGTAATTTGTTCACCCACCATAAATATTATGCTCTTGAGCGAAGCCACTAGTGAAACCTATGGCCCCCGGGTCTATCTTCCATCATATTAATCTTCCAATACTTAGTTATTTCCTTTTCTATTTATTTTACTTGCATCTTTTATTTCTCTTTATCATAAAAATACCAAAAATATTATGCTATCATATCTATCAGATCTCACTCTCGTAAGTGACTGTGTAGGGATTGCCAACCCCTTATCGCATTGGTTGCGAGGACTTATTTGTTTGTGTAGGTGCGAGGGACTCGTGCGCGGCCTCCTACTGGATTGATACCTTGGTTCTCAAAAACTGAGGGAAATACTTACGCTACTTTGATGCATCACCGTTTCCTCTTCAAGGGAAAACCAACGCAAGTGCTCAAGAGGTAGCACCTATTAACCTAGAGCCCAGTGCAAGTTTCTGTTTTTTCCTTGTTTTTCAGTATCGTAGAGAAGGAAAATCAAACGGAGTCCAATTGACCTGAAATTTCACGGAGATCATTTTTGGACCAGAAGAAGCCCATGGAGTACCGGAGATGGGGCCAGAAGAGTCCCGAGGCCACCACAAGGGTGGAGGGGCTGATACGTCTCCAACGTATCTATAATTTTTTATTGTTCCATGCTATTATATTATCTGTTTTGGATGTTTATGGGCTTTATTAGACACTTTTATATTATTTTTGGGACTAACCTATTAACCCAGAGCCCAGTGCCAGTTTTTGTTTTTTCCTTGTTTTAGAGTATCACAGAAAAGGAAAATCAAACAGAGTCCAATTGACCTGAAACTTCACGGAACATATTTTTGGACCAGAAGAAACCCAGAAGACTTGGGGTGCACGTCAGGGAGTCAACGAGGACGCCACGAGGCAGAGGGGCGCGGACACCTCCCTGGGCGTGCCCTCCACCCTCATGGGCCCCTCGTGGCCCCCCTGACGTACTTCTTCCGCCTATATATCTCCATATACCCTAAAAACATTGAGGAGCACAATAGATCGGGAGTTCCGCCGCCAGAAGCCTCCGTAGCTATAACGCCCTCAATGCGGCTATATCTCCTACGTGTCGAAGCATGACTTAGAGGCATAACCGCATTGAAAGCAATGTCGCAAGTAAGGTAATCTTCACAACAACCCATGTAAATAGATAATAGGGGAAAAGGTACATAGTTGGCTTACACTCGCCACGTCACACAAATACATGAATAACATTACAATCATCCAATACACTCATGGTCCGACTATGGTACCAAAATAAAAGATCAACCCCAACATGCGACACGGACCCCGATCGCCCCAACTGGGCACCACTACTGATCATCTGGGAAAGACACATAGTAACGGCGAGAGTCTTCATCAAACTCCCACTTGAGCTCAAGCACATCGTCTGGAACGGTATCATCGGTCCCTGCATCTGGTTTGGAAGTAATCTGTGAGTCATGGGGACTCAGCAATCTCGCACCCTCGCGATCAAGACTATTTAAGCTTATAGGTAAGGCAAGGTAATATGTGGAGCTGCGGCAAGTGACTAGCATATATGGTGGCTAACCTGTTCGCAAAAGAGAGCAAGAAGAGAAGGCAAAGCACGAACGAAGAACTATGATCAAGAAGTGATCCTAGAACAACCTACGTCAAACATTACTCCAACACCGTGTTCACTTCCCGGACTCCGCCGAGAAGAGACCATCACGCTAACACACGCGGTTGATTCATTTTAATTAAGTTAAGTTTCATGTTATCTACAACCGGACATTAACAAATTCCCATCTCCCCATAACCGCAGGCACGGCTTTCGAAAGTTCAAATCCCTGCAGGGGTGTCCCAACTTAGCCCATCACAAGCTCTCACGGTCAACGAAGGATATTCCTTCTAGCGGGAAGACCCGATCAGGCTCGGATCCCGGTTACAAGACATCCTCGACAATGGTAAAACTAAACCAGCAACACCGCCCGAATGTGCCGACAAATCTCGATAGGAGCTGCACATATCTCGTTCTCAGGGCACACCGTATTGTCCAAGGTTCTGGTAGGCCAGCCCAGAGTTGCCCCTGGTGGCCACCGGCAGCTGACAGGTTGGACCAACACTCAGAGGAGCACTGGCCCGGGGGTTTAAATAAAGATGACCCTTGAGTCCGCGGAACCCAAGGGAAAAGGCTAGGTGGCGAATGGTAAAACCAAAGTTGGGCATTGCTGGAAGAGTTTTATTCAAGGCGAACTGTCAAGGGGTTCCCATTATAACCCAACTGCGTAAGGAACGCAAAATCCGGGAACATAACACCGATATGACGGAAACTAGGGTGGCAAGAGTGGAACAAAACACTAGGCAAAAGGCCGAGCCTTCCAGCCTTTACCAAGTATATAGGTGCATTAAGATAAACAATCTAATATGGTGATATCCCAACAATAAACAATGTTCCAACAAGGAACAATCTCCAATCTTCACCTGCAACTAGCAACGCTATAAGAGGGGCTGAGCAAAGCGGTAACATAGCGAATCAACGGTTTGCTAGGACATGGTGGGTTAGAGGTTTGACATGGCAATATGGGAGGCATGATAAGCAAGTGGTAGGTATCGTAGCATAGGCATAGCAAAAGAGCGAGCATCTGGCAAGCAAAGATAGAAGTGATTTCGAGGGTATGATCATCTTGCCTGCAAAGTTGTCAGAGTTGACTTGATCCTCGTAAGCAAACTCAATGGGCTCCTCATTCGTGAACTCGTGTCTCGGCTCTACCCAAACAAGACAAACAAGCAAAAGGAACACAATCAACCACGTGCAATGCTCAAACAACATGATGCGAACATGGTATGATATGCGGGATGCGATATGTGATGCATATGCAAGATTTGACAAGGAATGATTGAACCTGGCCTCAACATGGAAATCTAAGAGTGCCACTGGAAAGGTGAGGTGATTTCGGTTGAAATCGATATAAAGATCACCGGAATCGGATGCACGGTTTGGAAATGGCAAGCAAAACAAATATGGCACCGGTCTGCGATAATCAGCAAGTAGCCATCTAAATGCATCAAGATAAATATGCTACAGCACTCAAACATGACAAAAAAATACATGGCAGGGATCCATTCATGATGCTTGACAAAAGATGAACACTGAGCTATGGCTAACTCATACATTAATAGGTTCAAACAAGCATGGCAAAAATGCAAATGATAACAGGTTTCAGACTTAGTGAAATTAACACAAGTCTGGAATTTAACATCAGGAAGCACACTTTAGAGCATGAAAACTACAAGCTACAGGAACTTAACATGTCAAATCCAGGCATGACATGAAGATACTCAAAGCACTAAACAAAAGTCCCTTAGTGACCTTGAGCCAAAAGGGATCAGAAAATACAATTGCAAGCATGTGAACATGGCAAAAACATAAACAGATCTCAGACTTAGTGAAAAACTGGAGCATGCAAATCAGTTAATGAGTAGGCATGTTTACGAGCTTGATGCACTCACTACAGAGCATAGCATGACAAACTAAGCATACACCCATCAAGAATACATGGCATAGAAGCTAGACATGGCAAGAACAACAACATAGCATGCACGGATCAATAGCAACATCATCGGCAAAATTGCTAACAAGTCAACAATCTGCCAGGATTCACGAAATAGCAAAAGTAGAGCTCGATTGACTCAAGCTAGGGTGCTCCATAAATGAAAACAAAGACATGGATGGATAGAGCACCACAATATTAACAAATAATCCTTACTAATCATCCTCAAAAGAGGCACGGATCACTAGGAAACAACATGAACATATGGCATAATGACAAAATCAGGACAAGGACTTAGAGAAATTCTAAGTCCCTGAAATCAGCATTACCGAATATGCTTCTTTGCAAGCTTGTGCTAGTCACCACACATATCACAAAAATACATGGTAAGCACCTATGTAAAGATGGCATGGTATATAACAAAACTCATGTAGAGCTCAGGAGCATATCATGCACACATTAATCATGGCAAAAATGACAAATAGCTATTTGATGAAATAGATCTGACAATTTTATCACACAACCCTCTCCCAACAGCATTTCGGGCATCAATATGAGCTCAAATGAAAATGATGCAATGAGATGAAATGATGTACTCGTTGAGACGAACATTTTGATATGCTACACATGCAAATCAGAGCTACTGATGCGGAGTTACGGCATGATGAAGATTGCAAAAATTCTAGGGTTAGTAGGAAAAGTCAACCGTGGAGATGTCCCAAATCTGGATCTGGCGCGGGTTACGATGTTCGCCGGAATAGGAGCTCGGGTCTCCGGACTTGAGGACGAACTCGCCGGAGATGGGGACGGCGAGATCCGGTGACGAGGGGCGACGAGTGGCCGCGGAGGAGGAGGTGGGCGCGCGGCGGGGTCGGCGGTCGCCGGCCAGGGCGCGGCAGGGCGCCGGGCGGCGATGTCGGCGGCCGGCCGGCGCGGCGGCGCTGCGAGGCGGCGGCCGACGCGGGCAAGGAGGCGCGGGCGGCGGAGCAGTCGGGCGTGGCGGCGGGGAGGCGACCCGCGGGAGGCGGCGGCTCGGGCCGGGGGGGGGGGGGGCCCGCCTGGTTCCGGGCGGGCCGGCGCGGGCGAAGCGGCGAAGTGGTCTCCCCGGGACAGGTGGCGGCTCCGGGTTGGTCGGCGGAGGCGGCGGACGTGTCTGGTTGCGGCCGGACATCCGATGGCGCGCGAGGTGATTTTCTAGGGTTTGGAAGGAGGGGATCCGGAATTTTCGAGGAGGGGTCTATATATAGAGGTAGAGGGAGTTAGGAAGCTCCTAATGAGGTGCGGTTTTCGGCCACGCGATCGTGATCGAACGCTCTAGATGATAGAAGGGGTTTAGTGGGTTTTGGGCCAAAATGGAAGGGTGTTGGGTTGCAACACACACGAGGCCTTCTCGGTCCCTCGGTTAACCGTTGGAGTATCAAACGAAGTCCAAATGGCACGAAACTTGACAGGCGGTCTACTGGTAGTAAATCAAGGCCGCTTGGCAAATCTCGGTCCAATCCGGAAATGTTTAACCCCCACACATGAAAAGAGGTAGAGAGGGGCACCGGAGAAGATAGGAGCGCCGGAATGCAAAACGGACAACGGGGAAAATGCTCGGATGCATGAGACGAACACATATACAAATGCAATGCACATGATGACATGATATGAGATGCACGACAAAGGCAACAACACACGAAGACAAAAACCCGAACCCTAGGAAATAAAATAACTTAGTGCCGGAAACGGCAAGAGTTGGGATACATATAAGGTAAATTACATCCGGGGTGTTACAATAGCCACCGAAAGCCAATCTAGACCCATTCCGGCACCCTGCTAGAGGGGGAATCCCTCTCCGGTGGACATCTTCATCATCCCGGTGCTCTCCATGACGAGGAGGGAGTAGTTCTTGCTACCTCTTTTAGCACTGCGTTGGTTTTCCCCGAAGAGGAAGGGATGATGCAGCAAAGTAGCGTAAGTATTTCCCTCAGTTTTTGAGAACCAAGGTATCAATCCAGTAGGAGGCTACGCGCGAGTCCCTCGTACCTGCACAAAACAAATAAATCCTCGCAACCAATGCTAAGCACTTCTCCCATTGCAAGAAAGATCAATCTAGTAGGCCAAACCAAACTGATAATTCGAAGAGACTTGCAAAGATAACCAATCATACATAAAAGAATTCAGAGAAGATTCAAATATTATTCATAGATAGACTTGATCATAAACCCACAATTCATCGGTCTCAACAAACACACCGCAAAAAGAAGATTACATAGAATAGATCTCCACAAGAGAGGGGGAGAACATTGTATTGAGATCCAAAAAGAGAGAAGAAGCCATCTAGCTACTAACTATGGACCCGTAGGTCTGAAGTAAACTACTCACACTTCATCGGAGAGGCTATGGTGTTGATGTAGAAGACCTCCGTGATTGATGCCCCCTCCGACGGAGCTCCGGGACAGGCCCCAAGATGGGATCTCGTGGATACAGAAAGTTACGGCGGTGGAATTAGGGTTTTGGCTCCGTATCTGATTGTTTGGGGGTACGTGGGTATATATAGAGGAAGAAGTGCGTCGGTGGAGCAATAGGGGGCCCACGAGGGTGGAGGGCGCGCCTGGGAAGGGGGGCATGCGCGCTCCCCTATCTCGTGGCCTCCTGTTAGTTGGCTTGACGTAGGGTCGAAGTCTCCTGAGTTGTATACGGTGAGAAAATCACGTTCCCGAAGGTTTCATTCTGTTTGGACTCCGTTTGATATTCTTTTTCTTCGAAACCCTAACACAGGCAAAAAACAACAATTCAGGGCTGGGCCTCCGGTTAATAGGTTAGTCCCAAAAATAATATAAATGTGGATAATAAAGCCCAATAATGTCCAAAACAGTAGATAATATAGCATGGAGCAATCAAAAATTATAGATACGTTGCAGACGTATCAAGCATCCCCAAGTTTAATTCCTGCTCGTCCTCAAGTAGGTAAATGATAAAAACAGAATTTTTGATGCAGAGTGCTACTTGGCATAATTTTAATGTAATTCTTCTTAATTGTGGTACGAATATTCAGATCTGAAAGATTCAAGACAAAAGTTTATATTGACATAGAAAATAATAATACTTCAAGCATACTAACAAAGCAATTATGTCTTCTCAAAATAACATGGATAAAGAAAGTTATCCCTACAAAATCATATAGTCTGGCTATGCTCTATCTTCACCACACAAAATATTTAAATCATGCACAACCACGATGACAAGCCAAGCAATTGTTTCATACTTTTGACATTCTCAAAACTTTTTCAATCTTCACGCAATACATGAGCATGAGCCATGGATATAGCACTATAGGTGGAATAGAGTGGTGGTTGTGGAGAAAAAAAAAGGGAAGATAGTCTCACATCAACTAGGCGTATCAACGGGCTATGGAGATGCCCATCAATAGATATCAATGTGAGTGAGTAGGGATTGCCTTGCAACGGATGCACTAGAGCTATAAGTATATGAAAGCTCAAAAAGAAACTAATTAGGTGTGCATCCAACTTGCTTGTTCATGAAGTCCTAGGGAATTTTTGAGGAAGCCCATCATTGGAATAAACAAGCCAAGTTCTATAATGTAAGATTCCCACTAGTATATGAAAGTGATAACATGAGAGACTCTCTACTATGAAGATCATGGTGCTACTTTGAAGCACAAGTGTGGTAAAAGGATAGTAACATTGTCCCTTCTCTCTTTTTCTCTCATTTTTTTCTTCTTTTTTTTATTTGGGCCTTTTCTCCTTTTTTTGGCCTTTTTTCTTTTATTTTTTTATTTTTCGTCCGGAGTCTCGTCCCGACTTGTGGGGGAATCATAGTCTCCATCATCCTTTCCTCACTTGGGACAATGCTCTAATAATGATGATCATCACACTTTTATTTTTCTTACCACTCAACAATTACAACTCGATACTTAGAACAAAATATGACTCTATGTGAATGCCTCCGGCGGTGTAACGGGATATGCAATGATGCATGAGTGACAAGTATGAAAGAATTATGAACGGTGGCTTTGCCACAAATACTATGTCAACTACATGATCATGCTAAGCAATATGACAATTGGAGCGTATCATAAACGGAACGGTGGAAAGTTGCATGGAAATATATCTCGGAATGGCTATGGAAATGCCATAATAGATAGGTATGGTGGCTGTTTTGAGGAAGGTATATGGTGGGTGTATGATACCGGCGAAAGGTGCGCGGTATTAGAGAGGCTAGCAAGGGTGGAAGGGTGAGAGTGCGTATAATCCATGGACTCAACATTAGTCATAAAGAACTCATATACTTATTGCAAAAATATACAAGTTATCAAATCAAAGTATTACGCGCATGCTCCTAGGGGGATAGATTGGTAGGAAAAGACCATCGCTCGTCCCCGACTACCACTCATAAGGAAGACAATCAATAAATAAATCATGCTCTGACTTCATCACATAACGGTTCACCATACGTGCATGGTACGGGAATCACAAGCTTTAACACAAGTATTTCTCAAATTCACAACTACTCAACTAGCATGACCTTAATATCACCATCTCCATATCTCAAAACAATTATCAAGTATCAAACTTATCATAGTTTTCAACACACTCATAAGAAAGTGTTATTATTAATCTTGTATACCAAACATATTAGGATTTTAAGCAAATTACCATGCTATTAAGACTCTCAAAATAATCTAAGTGAAGCATGCGAGATAAATAGTTTCTATAAAACAAATCCACCACTGTGCTCTAAAAGATATAAGTGAAGCACTAGAGCAAAATTATATGACTCAAAAGATATAAGCGAAGCACATAGAGTATTCTAACAAATTCCAAATCATGTATGGCTCTCTCAAAAGGTGTGTACAGCAAGGATGATTGTGGTAAACTAATAAGCAAAGACTCAAATTATACAAGACGCTCCAAGTAAAACACATATCGTGTGGTAAATAAAAATATAGCTCCAAGTAAAGTTACCGATAGAAGTAGACGAAACAGGGGATGCCTTCCGGGGCATCCCCAAGCTTTGGCTTTTAGGTGTCCTTAGATTATCTTGGGGGTCCCATGGGCATCCCCAAGATTTGGCTTTTAGGTGTCCTTAGATTATCTTGGGGGTGCCATGGGCATCCCCAAGCTTAGGCTCTTGCCACTCCTTGTTCCATAATCCATCAAATCTTTACCCAAAACTTGAAAACTTTACAACACAAAACTTAAAGTAGAAAATCTTGTGAGCTCCGTTAGTGAAAGAATACAAAAGACCACTTCAAGGTACTGTAATGAACTAATTATTTCTTTATATGGGTGTTATACCTACTTTATTCCAACTTCTCTATGGTTTATTAACTAATTTACTAGCCATAGATTCATCAAAATAAGCAAACAACACACGCAAAACAGAATCTATCAAAAACAGAACAGTCTGTAGTAATCTGTAGCTAGAGAAAGATATGGAACCCCAAAAATTCTAAAATAAATTGCTTGACGTGAGGAATTTATTTATTAATCATCTGCAAAAATAATTAACTAAATAGCACTTTCCAAATAAAAACGACAGCAGTTCTCGTGAGCCCTAAAGTTTCTGTTTTTTACAGAAAGTTCAACAAGACTTTCCCAAAGCCTTCCCAACGGTTCTACTTGGCACAAATACTAATTAAACACAAAAAACACAACCAAAACAGAGGATAAATAATTTATTTATTACTAAGCAGAAGCAAAAAGCAAGGAATAAAAATAAAATTGGGTTGCCTCCCAACAAGCGCTATCGTTTAACGCCCCCAGCTAGGCATAACAAGCAAGAATAGATCTAGGTATTGCCATCTTTGGTAGGCAATCCATAAGTGGATCTCATAATAGATTCATAAGGTAATTTAATTTTCTTTCTAGGAAAGTGTTCCATGCCTTTTCTTAACTGAAATTGGAATCTAATATTTCCTTCCTTCATATCAATAATTGCACCAATCGTTCTAAGGAAAGGTCTACCAAGAATAATAGGACATGAAGGATTGCAATCTATGTCAAGAACAATAAAATCTATGGGCACATAATTCCTATTTGCAACAATAAGTACATCATTAATTCTTCCCATAGGTTTCTTAATAGTGGAATCCACAAGGTGCAAGTTTAGAGAGCAATCATCAAAATCACGGAAACCTAACAGATCACACAAAGTCTTTGGAATCATGGAAACACTAGCACCCAATTCACATAAAGCATAGCATTCATGATCTTTAATTTTAATTTTAATAGTTGGTTCCCACTCATCATAAAGTTTTCTAGGGATAGAAACTTCCAATTCAAGTTTTTCTTCATAAGATTGCATCAAGGCATCAATGATATGTTTAGTAAACGCTTTATTTTGACTATAAGCATTAGGAGAATTTAGCACGGATTGCAACAAGGAAATACAATCAATCAAAGAGCAATTTTCATAGTTAAATTCCTTGAAATCCATAATAGTGGGTTTAGCAACATCTAGGGTTTTAATTTCTTCAATCCCAGTTTTATCAAATTTAGCATCAAGATCAAAAGATTCAGAATTTTTGGAATGCCTTCTAGGTAAAAGTGAATCATATTCAGTTCCATCATTATCAAGATTCATATTGCAAAACAAAGATTTAATAGGGGACAAATCAATAACTTTTAGATCTTCACCATTATTTTCATAGGAACTAGAAGAACACGCTTTTATAAAGGCATCTTTCTTAGCATGCATCCTAGCGGTTCTTTCTTTGCACTCGTCAATGGAAATTCGCATGGCTTTGAGAGACTCATTGATATCATGCTTAGGTGGAATAGATCTAAGTTTCAAAGAATCAACATCAAGAGCAATTCTATCAATGTTCCCAGCCAAATCATCAATCTTAAGCAATTTTTCTTCAATCATAGCATTAAAATTCTTTTGCGAAGTAAAAAATTCTTTAATATTAGAATCAAAGTCAGAGGGCATCTTATTATAATTTCCATAAGAATGGTTGTAGGAATTACCATAATTATTAGAGGGATTACTAGGATAAGGCCTAGGATTGAAATTTCCTCTATACGCATTATTAGCAAAATTGTTCCTACCAACAAAATCACATCCATAGATTCATTATTATTCTCAATCAAAGTAGACAAGGACATATCATTGGGATAAGAAGAAACACTCTTATTAGCAAATAATTTCATAAGTTCATCCATCTTTCCACTCAAAACATTAATTTCTTCTATCGCATGCACCTTTTTATTAGTAGATCTTTCAGTATGCCATTGAGAATAATTAACCATAATATTATCTAGGAGTTTAGTAGCTTCTCCTAAGGTGATTTCCATAAAAGTACCCTCCGCGGCCGAATCTAAAAGATTTCTAGAAGCAAAATTCAATCCGCCATAAATTTTTTGTATAATCATCCTTAAATTTAAACCATGAGTAGGGCAATTACGTATCATTAATTTCATTCTCTCCCAAGCTTGTGCAACATGTTCATGATCAAGTTGCTTAAAGTTCATAATATCGTTTCTAAGAGAGATGATTTTAGCGGGAGGAAAATACTTAGAGATAAAAGCATCTTTGCACTTATTCCATGAATCAATACTATTTTTAGGCAAATACGAAAACCAAGCTTTAGCACGATCTCTAAGCGAAAAAGGAAATAGCTTCAATTTAACAATATCATTATCCACATCTTTCTTCTGTTGAATGTCACACAAATCAACGAAGCTATTTAGATGGGTAGCGACATCTTCACTAGGAAGACCGGAGAATGGATCTTTCATGACAAGATTCAGCAAAGCAGTATTAATTTCACAAGATTCAGCATCGGTAAGAGGAGCAATCGGAGTGCTAATAAAATCATTGTTGTTGGTATTGGTGAAGTCACACAATTTAGTATTATCTTGATCCATCACGACAAACAAGAAAACTAACACACAAGCAAACAAAAAGCAAGCGAACAAAAAAGGCAAATAGAGAAAGAGAGGGAGGATAGAGAGAGAGGGCAAATAAAACGGCAAGGGTGAATTGGGGGGAGGGGAAAACAAGAGGCAAATGGCAAATAATGTAATGCAGGAGATAAGGGTATGTGATGGGTACTTGGTATGTTGACTTTTGCGTAGACCTCCCTAGCAACGGTGCCAGAAATCCTTCTTGCTACCTCTTTTAGCACTGCGTTGGTTTTCCCCGAAGAGGAAGGGATGATGCAGCAAAGTAGCGTAAGTATTTCCCTCAGTTATTGAGAACCAAGGTATCAATCCAGTAGGAGGCTACGCGCGAGTCCCTCGTACCTGCACAAAACAAATAAATCCTCGCAACCAACGCAAATAGGGGTTGTCAATCCCTATAGGGCCACTTACGAGAGTGAGATCTGATAGATATGATAAGATAATATTTTTGGTATTTTTATGATAAAGATGCAAAGTAAAATAAAGGCAAAGTAAATAGCAAAGTAAATAACTAAGTAGTAGGAGATTAATATGATAAAGATAGACCCGGGGGGCATAGGTTTCACTAGTGGCTTCTCTCGAGAGCATAAGTATTCTATGGTGGGTGAACAAATTACTGTTGAGCAATTGACAGAATTGAGCATAGTTATGAGAATATCTAGGTATGATCATGTATATAGGTATCACGTACGAGACAAGTAGACCGACTCCTGCCTGCATCTACTACTATTACTCCACTCGTCGACCGCTATCCAGCATGCATCTAGAGTATTAAGTTAAAAATAGAGTAACGCCTTAAGCAAGATGACATGATGTAGAGGGATAGACTCATGCAATATGAAGAAAACCCCATCTTGTTATCCTCGATGGCAACAATACAATATGTGCCTTGCTGCCCTTACTGTCACCGGGAAAGGACACCACAAGATTGAACCCATAGCTAAGCACTTCTCCCATTGCAAGTAAGATCAATCTAGTAGGCCAAAAAAAACTGATAATTCCAAGAGACTTGCAAAGATAACCAATCATACATAAAAGAATTCAGAGAAGATTCAAATATTATACATAGATAGACTTGACCATAAACCCACAATTCATCGGTCTCAACAAACACACCGCAAAAAGAAGATTACATCGAATAGATCTCCACAAGAGAGGGGGAGAACATTGTATTAAGATCCAAAAAGAGAGAAGAAGCCATCTAGCTACTAACTATGGAGCCGTAGGTCTGAAGTAAACTACTCACACTTCATCGGAGAGGCTATGGTGTTGATGTAGAAGCCCTCCGTGATCGATGCCCCCTCCGGCGGAGCTCCGGAACAGGCCACAAGATGGGATCTCGTGGATACAGGAAGTTACAGCGGTGGAATTAGGATTTTGGCTCTGTATCTGATCGTTTGGGGGTGCGTGGGTATATATAGGAGGAAGAAGTATGTCGTGGAGCACAGGGGGCCCATGAGGGTGGAGGGCGCGCCTGGGGGTGGCAGGCGCGCCCCCTACCTCATGGCCTCCTGTTAGTTGGCTTGACATAAGGTCCAAGTCTCCTCAGTTGTATTCGATGAGAAAATCACGTTCCCGAAGGTTTCATTCCGTTTGGACTCCATTTGATATTCCTTTTCTTCGAAACCCTAAAACAGGAAAAAAACAGCAATTCTGGGCTGGGCCTCCTGTTAATAGGTTAGTCCCAAAAATAATATAAAAGTGGATAATAAATCCCAATAATGTCCAAAATAGTAGATAATATAGCATGGAGCAATCAAAAATTATAGATACATTGGAGATGTATCAGTTCTCCCTCAGGGCTGAGGGTATGTACCAGTAGCTATGTGTTTGATCTCTCTCTCTCTCTCTCACGCTCATGTATGTACCAGTACCTATAGTGCTATGTCCATGGCTCACGCTCATGTATTGCGTGAAGATTGAAAAAGTTTGAGAACACCAAAAGTATGAAACAATTGTGTCGGTGTACTAGAATAGGGGTACCCTAGTACCCCAAACTTGTGCACGGGCAGTTGCAGCACCCCGCGGCAAAGGCTTGACGGGCGAACGCCAAGATCCCCCAAGGTTCCCTTGGAGCCACCCAAGAACAAAGTATTTAAGCTAAGGAGACAAGGCCCCGGCAAGAGGAGCTTGCCGGGAAGGCCAACCAAGGCGCTCCAAGGAACTTGCCGCGACGCGCCACGCGCTCCGGCAAGGCAACAAGGCCCCGGCAAGAGGAGCTTGCCGGGAAGACTAAACAAGGTACACCGAGGCCCGGTGAGCGACGAGCTTCTGGACCCGGCGAAATAACAACAGCGGCAAGGCGCTTGCCGCGGCAGGCGGCCACTCTGCGCCCACGCTCCAGCACATCCACCAACATGTCGCTCTGGGGGCCTCTCCGGGCGCGCGTAGCGAGAGGCTGTGCAGCCAGCGGTGCGCAGCGGCATGCGAAGCTGACAAGATCGCCATCGTGGCGAACGGTGACGCCCCTAACGGTCCTTTTCTGCACTGTTCGGGCGACTCAGACGGGCATTTAATGCCCTTGTCCCCTGCCGTCAGGGTTAGGTAGGGTGCACTGTACAAGCAACTGTATCAACTACCTCGCTTTTTATGTTTTTACCCTCCTCTGCGTTGCCACCTGTCGGTGACCCCTTTAGCGTATAAAAGGAGGCCCATGCGCAACGTAGAGGGGGTTCAGAGCCTCAGACAGTTTTCTAGGATTCATTCGTAGCCCAGAAAACATCACACTCTCTCGCTTGAGAGCAAGAACACCAGATAATACAATCAGACAAGCAACAGTAGGAGTGTTATCTCTCCGGAGAGCTCCGAAGCTGGGTAAACTGCTCGTGTGCCTCGCCTCGATCTGCTCTTCGTGTGACCTCCGCCCCCCGCCGAACCAAAAGGGGCCCGGTCCGCCGGCCCCATAGGTGTTCATGGATCAGTTCTCCCCGACATCTCTGGCGCGCCAGGTAGGGGGGTGTTGAGATTGTGTGAACCAGATCCGGCGTTCACACGAGCTAGATCTTTGGTCCCTTCATCCACATGCCACCGAAGAAGAAGACTTCGGCGGCAGCCGCTCCATCCATGTCACTTCCGCCACCGTTGGAGCAAACGAGTGGTGGGATGGACGCCGGCGGAAGAAAGGACACCGACGAGGAAGCTCATGATGCCGCCAGGTCCAAGAACAAGGCTGCACAAACCTCGGCGACTGTACATGTTCCACGCCACTCTCAGGAGGCGCAAGATCAACAGCGTCATGGCACTAGCAGTGCCATATGCATGATAGCCCAAGACCAAGCTGGTGGATCTCGGGGCGCTCAAGACCAGCATGCACGCCAGCGTGCTGGCACGAGCGGAGCACGGTCGCCTGGACGGGATACTGCTCCTTCTAACATAGTTAGAAGTTCGAGCACGTCCCGCTCCTCGCGCCGTCCGCCACTGCCACCCACCACTCCAGCAGAAGCTTTGGCGCGAGCTCAACTTCTCCTAGATTACCCTCCGACGTCGGACAAGATCGACGAATGGAGGGCTACCATTCAGAGTCTCATCGGCTACGCCAACGGTGACACTCCACGGCAGCCGAGCGCGTCGCCACCGCGGCAGGACCGCCGGACGCGAGCCGGTGGCGACGAAACGGGCGGAGGTGCAACTACCATGCAATCACCGCCCCGAAGGCCAAGATCGCCGACTCGCCGGATCCACCTCGACAGCGACTCCACTGCATCGTCGGATCCATGAGCTCGTCGTGATCAGCACCAAGTTCTTCATGATCGACAACAAGAAGACGCTCGAACCCGCATCGAGCGCCAAAGAGAAGCGCGACGTCAATCCGACAAGCGCGTTGAGCCCTCTGTTGACATGCATGCGCCAGGGGAACCAGGCGATCTGCCGTACGCGGTAGGTTGTCCTGCGTTCACTCGTGAGCTGCGGCAAGTCCAGTGGCCCAGTACAAAGAACTTCAAGCCAGACGTACCGGAGAAGTACGATGGCAAGACGCATCTATCAGAGTTCCTCAGCATCTACACCATTGCGGTACAAGCTGCCGGGGGACGAGATGACAAGATCCTTGCCAACTACTTCCCGCTGGTGCTCAAGCCCAATGTCAGATCCTGGCTCATGCACTTGCCGGTCAACTCCATATCCTCTTGGGTTGATCTGTGCCATCAGTTTGTCGGCGCCTTTACCGGCGGACACAAGCCTCATGGCCAGGAGAGTGATCTTCATCTGCTCGCCCAGAAGGAAGGAGAGCCCCTGCGCAAGTACATTCGGAGATTCAGTAGCGTGCAGCACAACATCCCAGACGTCCACCCTGCCACGGTGATCAGCGCGTTCCATCAGAACATGCGGAACCGCAGGATGCGGGAGGAAATGGCGATGTGCAAGATCAGGGACGTCAGTGAATTATATGCACTGGCTGACAAGTGTGCGCGTGCTGAGGAAGGGAGGAGACTCCCCGGAGAAAATATAGGAGCGGGAGGATCTGACAGTGAAGATGCTGCCTCGACAAGGAAAAACCGGCGGTGGAACAACAGAAGGAGGAAAGGCAAAGAAGTGCTAGTTGTTGAGCAGTCCGGCAACGGTGGCGGCGCCAATGAAGCCAAAGCTGGTGACTCCGGCAAGGAGGTTGCCGCGGAGGTGGCAGTCACGGACAAGCAGGACGGCACCAATAAGCAGTATTGCAAGATTCACCGCACCAAGGGCCATGATCTTCAGAACTGTAAGAGGGTCGAGCAACTTGTTGAGCAACAGAAAGCTGAATACGAGCGGCGCGACAAGGAGAAGGCCCAGGAAGGAGCTGGTGGATCCGGCAAGAAACGTCCCGGCCGAGGAGGACACCGCGGCAAGGCCAAGCAGCAGCAAGGAGACAGAACTCCTCGCGGCCGCGACAAGGATGAAGATGACGGCGACGATGAAGATATGGATGATGAGGAGACTGATGAGCAGGAGTTCCAGAAAGCCACAAAGGTCCTGTGCGTTGACGGTGGTGCTTCTCTGCATGCCTCGCACCGCCAGCTCAAGCAGTGGGTGTGGGAAGTTAATGCAGCAGAACCACCCATCGAGTCACGCAAGCCTCTGAAATGGTCCGGCACGCCTATCATCTTTGATATTGAGGACCACCCGGATCGCATAACTGCGGTCGGGGCTTGCCGATGTTGGTTTCACCAACAATCCGCAACCTCAAGGTCACTAAGATGCTAGTTGACAGCGGGGCCGGCTTGAACCTGATCTCCTCCGCGGTGCTCCAGAAGCTCCAGATCCCTGACAGCGAGCTCGAAGAGACCGGCACATTTCAAGGAATTAACCCGGGAAGGAGCAAGCCAAAGGGAAAGATCACGTTGCCGGTAACATTTGGCAGTGAGCTGAACTTCAGGACTGAGAGGGTCACGTTTGATGTTGCCGACTTTCCATTACCTTACAATGGAATCCTTGGACGTCCGGCACTCGCCAAGTTCATGGCAGCCTCTCACTATGCGTACAACGTACTGAAAATGCCAGGCCCAATAAGTGTCATCTCTGTCCCTGGCGATAAGAAGGATGCTCATATCTGTGCTGACAAGATCTACCGGGAAGCCGCAGCCGCAGCAGAACGCAAGACACTTGCCGCTGAAGCTCCCGGGGGGAAGAAGAAGACCAAGTCCGGCAAGAGCTCTGATGCCCACTCCGGCAAGCGCACCTCTTTGGAGTGCTGCGCTACCGTCGAGGACACACCATCGAGCTCCACCGGCAAGTGTAAGAAAGCAATGGCAGCTCCACCTGAGACTAAGAAGGTGTCCGCCAAGGAGGATGGCACTGGTTGTACCTTCACCATCTGCGCCACTCTTGACCCCAAATAGGAAAGCGCGCTCGTTGCTTTCCTGCGGGCGAATGTCGACGTGTTTGCGTGGCAACCGTCTGATATCCCCGGTGTTCCCAGGAAAGTGATTGAGCACCACCTTGCCGTCTGTCCTCATGCGTGGCTCGTCAAGCAGAGAGTCAGGAAGCAGGCAGTAGAGCGCCAAGAATTCATCGCAGAAGAAATCAAGAAGTTGGAAGCAGCAGGCCTTGTCAGAGGAGTACTCCATCCCACGTGGTTGGCCAATCCTGTTGTTGTGCGCAAAGCTAACGGGAAATGGAGACTTTGTATTGACTTCACTGATGTTAATAAAGCTTGTCCCAAAGACCCATTTCCCTTGCCGCGTATTGACCAGATTGTTGACTCCACAGCCGGATGTGATTTGCTTTCATTTCTTGATGCATACTCAGGATACTATCAGATCTTCATGGCAGAAGAAGATGAAGAGAAAACCGCATTTATCACCCCGTGTGGCACGTACTGCTTCGTACGGATGCCTTTCGGTTTGAAGAATGCTGGTTCAACATTCGCAAGGGTAGTCCACCATACTTTTGAGCCGCAAATACACAGAAATGTGGAAGCTTACATGGATGACATAGTGGTCAAGAGCAAGAACAAGGCGACCCTGATTCAAGATTTAGACGAAACATTTGCAAACATGCGCAAGATCAACCTCAAGCTTAACCCTGAGAAGTGCGTGTTTGGAGTCCCTTCCGGCAAGCTTCTTGGGTTCTTCGTGTCTCAGTGGGGAATTGAAGCCAATCCCTACAAGATCAAAGCCATTGAGCAGATCGAAGCACCAAAGCGCGTCAAGGATGTACGAAGGCTTGCCGGTTGCGTGGCTGCTCTCAGCAGGTTTATCTCTAGATCTGCTGAGCGCGCCCTGCCATTTTTCAAAATTTTGAAAAAGGCAGGTCCAATGAAATGGACTCCGGAAGCGGAGGCTGCGCTGCAGGACTTGAAGAGATACATGTCCTCCACTCCAACGCTTGTCGCACCTAAGCCGCAAGAGAAGTTGCTGCTGTATATAGCGGCAACCAATCAAGTGGTTAGTGTTGCGTTAGTGGCAGAGAGGGAGGCGGATGATGAGCCAGCAACCACGACAGATCCATCCAGCGACAAGCAGGGGGCTTCGCCGACAAGCTATGGTCCCGACAAACATGGGTTTGCGCAGGAACATGATAAGATGCCAAGGAGAATGGTGCAGCGCCCAGTTTACTTTGTCAGTTCTCTTCTGCAGGGGGCTAGATCAAGGTACTCTGGTGTGCAAAAGTTGCTTTTCGGCCTCCTCATGGCCTCGAGAAAGCTGCGCCATTACTTCCAAGCACATGAGATCATAGTCGTCACTCGCTTTCCGCTGAAAAGGATACTGCAAAATCCAGAAGCAACGGGCAGGATTGTCGAGTGGGCACTGGAACTGTCAAGCTTTGGCCTCAAGTTTGAGAGCACCTCAACTATCCAAAGCAGAGCATTGGCAGAGTTCATAGTAGAGTGGATGCCAACCCCAGATGAAGAAATTTCAGAAACGAGCATCCCCGTCAAAGAGGCAAACAAAGAGTGGCTGATGTACTTTAATGGTGCCTTCTCGCTGCAAGGCGCCGGTACAGGCGTGCTGCTTGTCGCACCCACCGGAGAGCACCTCAAGTACGTAGTCCAGATGCACTTTCCCAAGGAGCATGCAACCAACAATACTACAAGGTATGAAGGATTGCTTGCCGGTCTCAGAATCGCAGCAGACCTTGGGATTAAGAAGCTCATTGTCAGGGGTGACTCACAGCTTGTCGTCCGACAAGTGAACAAGAACTACCAGAGTCCGTTGATGGAAGCGTATGTCGATGAAGTGAGGAAGCTAGAAGAGCACTTTGACGGCCTACAAATGGAGCATATCCCAAGAGCTCAGAATGATATTGCTGATGGCCTGTCAAAATGCGCCGCACTAAAGTTACCTGTGGAACCAGGGATCTTTGTGCTTAAGTTGACTCAACCATCCGTAACGCCCTCAACTGGACAAAGCAAAAAGAGGAAGTTGGTTTCTGGCGACTACTTTCCGGCAGAGCTCCCCGAAGCCGCCGCCAAGAAAGTCCCCGAGATCAACACCAAGGATGCTGAGGGGCAGTCTGCTCCGGCAAGCCTTATGGTTTGTTCCGTTGAAGCAGACGCTCCCGACAAGTTTTGCTCCGGCAAGCTTGCCGGGGAACATCAAGCTCCGGCAGGGCTGCAAGCCCTTGCCGTAGAAGCGGATGTTCCCGCAGCAGCATATGTGCCTTTAGTCCTTGTTGTCGAGCCACAAGCTCCAGCATGGGCACAGCAGATTGTCCATTTCCTTCAGACAGGAGAACTTCCCGAAGAGCAAGAAGAAGCGGAAAGAGTAGCCCGGCAGTCAAGTATGTACCAGTTTGTCGATAGCATACTGTACAGAAGAAGACTCAACGGTGTGAAATTGAAGTGTATTCGCCGGGAAGATGGAAAAAAAGCTGTTGTCGGAGATACATGGAGGCATATGTGGCCACCACATTGGCGCAAGAGCTCTTGCCGGCAAAGCTTTCCGGCAAGGTTTCTTTTGGCTGACAACCCTCCAGGATGCAACTGCACAAGTAACCAAGTGTGAAGCGTGCCAGTTCCACTCCAAACAGATACACCAGCCAGCTCAAGCTCTCCAGACGATCCCTTTATCCTGGCCATTTTCGGTCTGGGGGCTCGATATCCTCGGCCCCTTCCCGCGAGCTGTCGGGGGCTTTGAGTACTTGTACGTCGCAATCGACAAGTTCACAAAGTGGCCGGAAGTGCAGCCAGTGAGGAAGGTGACAGCACAGTCAGCAGTCAAGTTCTTCAGGTCGATTGTTTGCCGTTTCGGGATCCCTAACAGGATCATCACCGACAACGGCACGCAATTCACGAGCCGCACCTTCATGCAGTACGTCCAAGACCTTGGCGCCAAGGTCTGCTTCGCTTCTGTTGCTCATCCGAGAAGCAATGGTCAAGCAGAGAGGGCAAATGCTGAAGTGCTGCGCGGGCTCAAGACCAGAACTTTCGACAGGCTGCACAGGTGCGGAAGGAACTGGATCGAGGAGCTGCCGGTGGTTCTTTGGTCGATCAGAACGACGCCAAATCGAGCCACTAGCCAGACACCTTTCGCTCTAGTCTATGGAGCAGAGGCAGTTCTCCCCACGGAACTCGTATACGGATCACCTCGAGTGCTCGCTTATGATGAGCTTGAGCAAGAACAGCTGCGGCAAGACGACGCGCTGCTCCTTGAGGAAGATCGTCTTCAGGCTGCTGTACGAGCTGCTCGATACCAGCAAGCTTTGCGCCGCTATCATAGCCGCAAAGTTAAAGCCAGAAGCTTCGAGGAAGGCGACCTTGTTCTTCGGCGCATTCAGTCCGCCAAGAATTCCAACAAGTTGACGCCGAAGTGGGAAGGCCCTTATCGGGTGAGACGAGTCACAAGGCCTGGTGCTGTCCGCCTTGAGACCGAAGATGGCATTCCGGTGAGCAACTCCTGGAACATAGAACATCTTCGTAAGTTTTTCCCATAAGGCGCGGTTGCTGGAACCCGTTCCGGCAACCACCTTTTGTACAAGTCTTGCCGCTGTTGCATGTAATCCTTTGTACAAAGCCGGGCGCAGATCCCGTGCATAAGTAAAACCCCATGTGCTCCGCACAGCTTGTCCATTTCATGCGTTAGTTCCTTTCTTGCATGCGATTATCTGACACTTTGTGCAGCACCTACATCCGGTAAGCAGTAACGAGCCGAAGAGCTTCATATTATTATTTTCTCTTCTTTCTTTTTCTTTTAAAGGAAGAGAAGGTTCTCTCGCGCACAAGTTTTCCGGGGGAAGGAGAATATTGTGGTATGGTCCAGGCGTTGTTCAAGCAAAGACTTGCCTTACCGGGAAGCAAATGACAGAAAAGCTAAGTTGCCAAAGTTTGAGCAATCACTTTTTTATATTTTTGAGTTATCTTCCTCGAACGACCCTGCTTTGTATGGAAAACCTGTGCGCGGAGGAACCAACTCATGGCTAGTTGCGCCCTTACTTTGTTTCGAGTCCGCTCAACAGCTTAAGCGTGCTGCATCTAGTCACGACAAGGTTTCTTGTCGGAAGCAGCGCCGCCAGCAGGCTGCTGAAGTTCCGCACTCAGCGCTCGCGGCTCGGGCGCCTGCACCGACAAGTTCCCTAGAAGCGTAGGGTAAAAACATACAAAGGAAGGAATCTAGTAGAGGAAATAACATTGCAATTGATAACAGAAATAAAGTTATATTACAAGATAACTTGTCGCAGCTCTAACAGACTGTTTTCATAACATGATTAGCAGGGACAAGGGAAAAGAAGAAATGGGCGGCCTAATCTACGCGTCCGCCCTCGACTCTCTTAATCTCGCTCACCTTGTCCACAATGGGTGCGACAAGGGCCTTGAGTGCGTCCAGATCAGCGTCGGGCGGCAAGGACCTGAGGACGTTGGTGAAGCTGAGGCCTGGGTTGCGGAAGGCCACCTTCATCAGCACCTTCTGGAGAACCCCAGCGCAGATTTTGCGCGACTCGTCGGCCAACTGCTTCGGGATCCTCTCCCGGAGCCGCTGAAGTGTCGTCGCCACGCCCTTGAAGAACAGGCTAAGCTTGGCGCTGGGTTGAAGACTCTCGTCGGAAGGATACCCAAAGTCCTCCATCCCCAGCTGCGCCAGCTCCTCGTTGATGACCGCGACAATGTTCACTAGACCCTCGGTCCAGTGCTCCACAGTGTCTCTGAACGAGTTCTGGGTAACTGCAATGCTCTCCAGCAGCGCCGCGTCGGCCTTGACCTTCTCCGACAAGGTCTTCTCCCGCTCCTTGGTGGCCTCCAGCGTCTGCGTCAGCGTGGCCAGCTTCATCTCCAGGCCTGCTTTGGAATCCTTGGCGGCGCTGAGCTCCTTGCCCCTCTCAGCGAGAAGGCCTTGCAGCTCACCGTGGGCGGCAGCATCCTTCTCGCGCTCACGCTTGAGCGCGGCAAGCTCCTCGCCGCTCTTCCCAATATCGGCCTCCAGCCGCGCCACCTTCTCCTCTAGCTCTTTATTGGCGGCCTCTGCAGTTGCCGCGGCATCCTTTGCCTCCTTGAGCGCCCCGCCAAGTGCTCGCTTGCGCTCGGCGAGCTCTTCCTCGTAGCTGTCGAGGTCGGCCTTCTGATGCACTAGTTCACCTTCCCGCGCGGACTGCTTCTCGGCGGCCAGCCTTTGTTCCTCCTCAGCCTCGGCCTTCTCGAGAAGAAAGGTCGTGCGCTCCTCGTCGACTCGCTCCCGCTCCTGCGCCAGAGACCGGAGAGCTTCTTGATTTTGGCCCCGGAGCTCCTCCGCGCGCTTTCCATGTCAACTCCTGCCTTCGCGACAAGCGCTTCCCGGGAAGCCAGCTTGGCTTGCCGGGTGCGGTAGAGTGACAGCAGCTTCCGCAGCAGCTGCTCCTCCTCAGGCTCGCCGCTGCTGCTGCCGGGCGTGTCAACCAATGACAGTCCAGCAGAGGCGAGCACCTCCCCGTCAAAAGTCTCCCCCTCGACCGGCGCCCTGGAGCTCGACGCCTAGGGTAGCTTGATGAAGATATTGTCACCGGCCTGCAAGTAGGCGCCGGGCTGGGGCTCCTTGGAGCCCGGCTCCGCAGAAGCGGCAGAGGGTTCGGCGGTCGGTGCAGCGCCCGGCGCTCCTGCGGCCTCAGGGTCATCAGTGCGATCGCCCGACCCCTCGCCGGCTTCCGCAGCAGTAGCCCCGGCGGCCTCCTCGCCGGCGGTCTCATCAGCACCGGCACCTTCCTCGCCGGCGCCCTCTGTCTCCATTGGCTCAGCCGAAAATGGGTCTGAAGAACGAAGAAGGGAGGAAAATCAATCAAAAATCCAAGAAGGGAAAAACGGAAGAAGCATAACCCAAGGGAAAGTTTCTGGGCAAGTGGATTACCTGCGCCAAGATCTTCAGTTGCGGCCTCGGTCGCCGCAGGATCAGCAGTGTCGTCCCTTGCCGGAGAGTCCCCCCTTGCCGGAGAGCGCTCCCTTGCCAGGGACTCCTCCCTTGGCGTGGCAGTCGAAGCAGGTGGCACTTCGGGACCAGCCTCTGGGCGCTCCTGGTGAGGCTGCTCTGCTCCTGCACAAGTCAACAAGCAAGATATCAACAAAGGAAAAAGCACTCAAGCGCGCCCGGCAGCAGAAGGCTAAACTATGAACTTACACTGGGGGCTGCGCTGGGGGCTGCTCCGAGGGGTGATTGCCGGGTCCGTCAAGGTGGTCTCGGGCCCACCTCCTGCCGACATGATGGGGTCATCCTCGATGACGATCACCGCGGCCTTGGCCCTCTTCGCCGCTCTCTGGGCCAGTGTTCTGAAAAGAAAGGAGTCCAGATTGGAGCAAGTCAGATACAAGATATAAACAGCAAGATTGAAGGATCATAAGAGCACCAAAGAAACTCACTCTTCTTCCTCCTCGTCGGAGCTGAGCACGGAAAGATTGAAGTCCGGCCCTCCTCCGGTGCGGCGGGGTGGAGGAGTAGGATCCCTTGCCCGCTTGGCGGGGGCAGTGGCAGTGGCCCGAGAAGATCCCGCTCCAGTTGCCGCTGTTGCGTGAGGCGCTCCCGCGGTAACATTGCTTGCCGCGGTAGAGCGCGTCGCGCGGCTCGGTGGCTGTGGAGCCGGCTGTCGCCCCGATGCGTCCCCGGCCCTGCGAAGGCGCCTCCTTGGCGGGGCCGGGGGCTCCGCCTGCGGCAAGTTCTCTGAAGGCTCAGCCTCCTCCTCGCTGGCCTCGCTCGACTCGGCTTCGGAACCGGCAGGCTCCTCTTCGCCCATGAACTCCACGCGTTCGGCAAGGTTTGCTGCCTCTGCAGCCTCCGCCTCCTCCACAGTAAACCCAAACACACCGGCAACAGCTGCGGCCGCAGCCTCTTCCGCCCTAGTAGCGATGAGCTATAGCTCCTCGTCGGTGGTATCACGGGTGAGGCTCTTCTGCTCGTCAGCGCGGACCGGCACTTCCTCCAAGGTGTCGAAGAACGCTCGCACAACGTCATCCGCAGGCTCTTGCCAAGTTGGGACGATGCCGTGTGAATCGCACAACGGCATCATGGCGCGGATCCGGTCAAGCGAAGAGTTATTGCATAAAGGAACTACGCCCCTCGGCAGTGTGAATGGGTGCTGGGGGTCGCGTTTGAATAACTCCAAGAGCATTGCGTCCAACTCCAAGACGGTGAAGTTGTAGTTGAGGCCCGGCCGCAGCCTCATGATGTCCGCTGAATTCTTGAATTCCCAGGCGGGCCTCCCCCTCTCCTGCAGGGGGGCAATGCAGCGGCGGAGGAAATCTGCCCCGACAGCACCTACGGTGAGCCCGGCGAGCCTGAGGCGAAGAATCCTAGTGATGGCGATCTTCAGCCTCTCGTCTTCCGGGGACACGTTGCTCCAGTCATTGTCGCGCACTATTGGAGTTTGGCGCACGGCGGTGAAGGGCTGCGGATTCTCCTCAACGATCCAGCACCACTCCGCTCTCCACTCCTCCCACTTGCTGCGAAGCTCACCCTCCAAGTACGCCTCTTTCTTGCCAACTCTCGAGACCCAGGCAATCCCTCCGGCAAGCGTCTCTCCTCTCTCTACCCGAGGTATGAAGAAGTGGCGGAAAAGGGCAACACTAGGGTGGACTCCGACAAAGTTTTCGCACAAGTGTGCGAAAACTGCCATGGTCAGGACAGCATTGGGGGTGAAGTCAAGGAGGCGGAAGCCATATGTGTTCATAATGTCACAAAAGAACTCCGAGAAGGGCGGGCAGAGCCCGCAGTAGAAGAATAGCGGGAAGAACGGGTACCCGTTTGAAGCCAACTCCGAGGCAGCGGCTGGGAGTACCCTCGTGCGCGGATGCGCACGCGTCTCCGTCGCCTAAAAGAGGTAGAAGTACTCCCTCAGCTCCTGCACGCCGAGCTGGGGGGTGAAGATCGCCCGCTCCTTCCGCAGCGCCGCGAGCCGCTGCGCCTCGGCCGACTTCACACCCTTTCCCTTGTCGGCTTTCGGGGCCATGGCGGAGGTGGTGGGGAAGGTCAATGGCGTGGTGATGCTGGTGGCAATGGGGGGGCGGAACGCTGCTCTCTCAGCTTCGAGAAGAAGGAGGGAGCGGCGGAGTTTGTGAAGAAGGAGTAGCAGCAACCAGCGAGGGGGAACGAACTGCCCCTGTTTCCTCTGCTTATAAAGAGGGACGGGGCGGACGTTTCGGCCTTCCAAATAAACAACCTCCCACGATCTCTCCCATGATGCCGCATTCAACGCGTGCCGTTCTGGGAGAGTGCGGTGGATACGGAACAAGATTTGGCGTGGCCCAGCCCGCGTGTGCCTGTGCCCTGTCTTGGGCCTGGCCCAACAGCGCTCGGCACCGTGTCTGGCCCAGGCCCGGGGGCTCCTGTCGGTGTACTAGAATAGGGGTACCCTAGTACCCCGAACTTGTGCATGGGCAGTTGCAGCACCCTGCGGCAAAGGCTTGCCGGGCGAACGCCAAGATCCCCCAAGGTTCCCTTGGAGCCACCCAAGAACAAAGTATTTAAGCTAAGGAGACAAGGCCCCGGCAAGAGGAGCTTGCCGGGAAGGCCAACCAAGGCGCTCCAAGGAACTTGCCGCGACGCGCCACGCGCTCCGGCAAGGCAACAAGGCCCCGGCAAGAGGAGCTTGCCGGGAAGACTAAACAAGGTACACCGAGGCCCGGTGAGCGACGAGCTTCTGGACCCGGCGAGATAACAACAGCGGCAAGGCGCTTGCCGCGGCAGGCGGCCACTCTGCGCCCACGCTCCAGCACATCCACCAACGTGTCGCTCTGGGGGCCTCTCCGGGCGCGCGTGGCGGGAGGCTGTGCAGCCAGCGGTGCGCAGCGGCATGCGAAGCTGACAAGATCGCCATCGTGGCGAACGGTGACGCCCCTAACGGTCCTTTTCTGCACTGTTCGGGCGACTCAGACGGGCATTTAATGCCCTTGTCCCCTGCCGTCAGGGTTAGGTAGGGTGCACTGTACAAGCAACTGTATCAACTACCTCGCTTTTTACGTTTTTACCCTCCTCTGCGTTGCCACCTGTCGGTGACCCCTTTAGCGTATAAAAGGAGGCCCATGCACAACGTAGAGGGGGTTCGGAGCCTCGGACATTTTGCTAGGATTCATTCATAGCCCAGAAAACATCACACTCTCTCGCTCGAGAGCAAGAACACCAGATAATACAATCAGACAAGCAGCAGTAGGAGTGTTATCTCTCCGGAGAGCTCCGAAGCTGGGTAAACTGCTCGTGTGCCTCGCCTCGATCTGCTCTTCGTGCGACCTCCGCCCCCTGCCGAACCGAAAGGGGCCCGGTCCGCCGGCCCCATAGGTGTTCGTGGATCAGTTCTCCCCGACAAATTGCTTGGCTTGTCATCGGGGTTGTGCATGATTTAAATACTTTGTGTGGTGAAGATGGAGCATAGCCATACTATATGATTTTGTAGGGATAGCTCTCTTTGGCCATGTTATTTTGAGAAGACATGATTACTTAGTTAGTATGCTTGAAGTATTATTATTTTGATGTCAATATTAAACTTTTGTCTTGAATCTTATGGATCTGAACATTCATGCCACAATAAAGAGAATTACTTAGAGAAATATGTTAGGTAGCATTCCACATCAAAAATTCTGTTTTTATCATTTACCTACTCGAGGACGAGCAGGAATTAAGCTTGGGGATGCTGATACGTCTCCAATGTATCTATAATTTTTGATTGTTCCATGCTATTATATTTTCTGTTTTGGATGTTTATGGGCTTTATTAGACACTTTTATATTATTTTGGGGACTAACCTATTAACCCAGAGCCGAGTGCCAGTTTGTGTTTTTTCCTTGTTTTAGAGTATCGCGGAAAAGGAAAATCAAACGGAGTCCAATTGACATGAAACTTCATGGAACTTATTTTTGGACCAGAAGAAACCCAGATGACTTGGAGTGCACGTCAGGGAGTCAACGAGGAAGCCACGAGGCAGGGGGGCGCCCACCCCCTGGGCGCGCCCTCCACCCTCGTGGGCCACTCATGGCCCCCATGACGTACTTCTTCTGCCTATATATCTCCATATACCCTAAAAACATCGAGGAGCACAATAGATCGGGAGTTCCGCTGCCAGAAGCCTCCGTAGCCACCGAAAGCCAATCTAGACCCGTTCCGGCACCCTGCCAGAGGGGGAATCCCTCTCCGGCTGACATCTTCATCATCCCGGTGCTCTCCATGACAAGGAGGGAGTAGTTCTCCCTCGGGGCTGAGGGTATGTACTAGTAGCTATGTGTTTGATCTCTCTCTCTCTCTCGTGTTCTTAAAGTGATACGATCTTGATGTATCGCGAGCTTTACTATTTTATTTGGAACCTATGATGTTTCTTCCCCCCTCTACTCTCTTGTAATGGATTGAGTTTCCCCTTTGAAGTTATCTTATCGGATTGAGTCTTTAAAGATTTGAGAACACTTGATGTATGTCTTGCCGTGGATATCTGTGGTGACAATGGGATATCACGTGATTCACTTGATGTATGTTTTCGTGATCAACTTGCAGGTTCCGCCCATGAACCTATGCATAGGGGTTGGCACACGTTTTCGTCGTGATTCTCCGATAGAAACTTTGGGGAATTCTTTGAGGTCCTATGTGTTGGTCGAATAGATGAATCTGAGATTATGTGATGCATATCGTATAATCATACCCACAGATACTTGAGGTGACATTGGAGTATCTAGGTGACATTAGGGTTTTGGTTTATTTGTGTCTTAAGGTGTTATTCTAGTACGGACTCTAGGGCTGTTTGTGACACTTATAGGAATAGCCCAACGGATTGATTGGAAAGAATAACTTTGAGGTGGTTTCGTACCCTACCATAATCTCTTCGTTCGTTCTCCGCTATTAGTGACTTTGGAGTGACTCTTTGTTGCATGTGGAGGGATAGTTATGTGATCCAATTATGTTATCACTGTTGAGGGAACTTGCACTAGCGAAAGTATGAACCCTAGGCCTTATTTCCTATCATTGCAATACCATTTATGCTCACTTTTATCACTTGCTACCTTGCTGTTTTTATATTTTCAGATTACAAAAACCATTATCTACTATCCATATACCACTTGGATCACCATCTCTTCGCCGAACTAGTGCACCTATACAATTTACCATTGTATTGGGTGTGTTGAGGACACAAGGGACTCTTTGTTATTTGGTTGCAGGGTTGTTTGAGAGAGACCATCTCCATCCTACTCCTCCTACGGATTGGTAAACATTAGGTCATCCACTTGAGGGAAATTTTCTACGGTCCTACAAACCTCTGCACTTGGAGGCCCAACAACGTCTACAAGAAGAAGGTTGTGTAGTAGACATCAGGGGCACGCCCCCTACCTCGTGGCCGCCTCGGGGACCCCCTGACTTGTTCCCGACACCAACACTTCTTATATATACTGAAACCTCCAGAAAATAACCTAGATCGAGAGTTCCACCGCCGCAAGCCTCCGTAGCCACCAAAAACCAATCTAGACCCGTTCCGGCACCCTGCCGGAGGGGGGAATCCCTCTTCGGTGGCCATCTTCATCATCCCGGCACTCTCCATGACGAGGAGGGAGTAGTTCACCCTCGGGGCTGAGGGTATGTACCAGTAGCTATGTGTTTGATCTCTCCCTCTCTCGTGTTCTTGATTCGGCATGATCTTGATGTACTGTGAGCTTTGCTATTATAGTTGGATCTTATGATGTTTCTCCCCCTCTACTTTATTGTGATGAATTGAGTTTTCCCCTTGAAGTTATCTTATCGGATTGAGTCTATAAGGATTTGAGGACACTTGATGTATGTCTTGCATGTGCTTATTTGTGGTGACAATGGGATATCACGTGATCCACTTGATGTATGTTTTGGTGATCAACTTGCGGGTTCCGTGACCTCGTGAACTTATGCATAGGGGTTGCCACACGTTTTCGTCTTGACTCTCCGGTACAAACTTTGGGGCACTCTTTGAAGTTCTTTCTGTTGGTTGAATAGATGAATCTGAGATTGTGTGATGCATATCGTATAATCATACCCACAGATACTTGAGGTGACATTGGAGTATCTAGGTGACATTAGGGTTTTGGTTGGTTTGTGTCTTAAGGTGTTATTCTAGTACGAACTCTAGGATAGATTGAGCGGAAAGAATAGCTTCGTGTTATTTTACTACGGACTCTTGAATAGATCGATCAGAAAGGATAACTTTGAGGTGGTTTCATACCCTACCATAATCTCTTCGTTTGTTCTCCGCTATTAGTGACTTTGGAGTGACTCTTCGTTGCATGTTGAGGGATTGTTATATGATCCAATTATGTTATTATTGTTGAGAGAACTTGCACTAGTGAAAGTATGAACCCTAGGCCTTGTTTCAATGCATTGCAATACCGTTTTCGCTCACTTTTATCATTAGTTACCTTGCTGTTTTTATATTTTCAGATTACAAAAACCTCTATCTACCATCCATATTGTACTTGTATCACCATGTCTTCGCCGAACTAGTGCACCTATACAATTTACCATTGTATTGGGTGTGTTGGGGACATAAGAGACTCTTTGTTATTTGGTTGCAGGGTTGCTTGGGAGAGACCATGTTCATCCTACGCCTCCCACGGATTGATAAACCTTAGGTCATCCACTTGAGGGAAATTTGCTACTGTCCTACAAACCTCTACACTTGGAGGCCCAACAACGTCTACAAGAAGAAGGTTGTGTAGTAGACATCAAGCTCTTTTCTGGCGCCATTGCCGGGAGGTTAGCGCTTGAAGGTATATCTTTAGATCTTGCAATTGAATCTTATAGTTTCTTGTTTTATCACTAGTTTAGTCTATAAAAGAAAACTACAAAAAATGAAATTAAGTTTGCCTCATATGCTTCATCTTTGTAATGTCTTTCGTGAAAATAAGGATTCCGATAATTGTGCCAAAGTGTTAGAAAAAGAATGCATTAAAATGTTTGGCACTAAATATTTGGATGATGGGCATGATTGCAATGTTGTTAGTACGAATTCTTTGAATATCCATGATGCTAATGATATGCAAAGCCACAACCTTGGGGATGCTATGTTTGATGAAGATGATACTTTTTGTCCCCCAAGTTTTGATGAGCAAATTTACTATGATGAAAGAATGCCTCCTATCTATGATGACTATTGTGATGACACATATGCAATAGAGAATAATGATAACAATGAAACTTGTCTTCTTGATTTCAATTTTCAATCCCAAGATAGTTATTTTGTTGAGTTTGCTCCCACTATTCTGAATGAGAAGAATTTTGCTTATGTGGAGAGTAACAAAAATTCTATGCTTGTAGATCATGAAAAGAATGTTTTATGTGATGGTTATATTGTTGAATTCATTCATGAAGCTACTGAAATTTATTATGAGGGAGGAATATATGCTTGTAGTAATTGCAATAATATCAAGTTTCCTCTCTATGTGCTTAAAGTTTTGAAGTTATGTTTGTTTTACCTTCCTATGCAAGTTGATTCTTATTCCCATAAGTTGTTTGTTCACAAAATTCCTATGCATATGAAGTGGGTTAGACTTAAATGTGCTAGTCATATTCTTCATGATGCTCTCTTTATGTTTCAATTCTTATCTTTTATGTGAGCATCATTGAAATCATCATGCCTAGCTAGCGGCGTTAAACGATAACGCTTGTTGGGAGGCAACCCAACTTATTTTTTGTTCTTTTCTTTTTGCTCCTGTTTAGTAATAAATAATTCATCTAGCCTCTGTTTAGATGTGGTTTTATGTTTTAGTTAGTGTTTGTGCCAAGTAGAACCTTTGGGAAGACTTGGGTGAAGTCTTTGCGATTTTTCTGTACAAACAGAAACTTTAGCGCTCACGAGTTTTGCTGCCATTTTTTACTGGAGAGTGCGATTAGGTTGATTATTTTTGAAGATGATTAATATACAAATTCCTCACGTCCACCAATTTATTTAAGAATTTTTGGGGTTACAGAAGTATACGTTTGATACATATTACTACAGACTGTTCTGTTTTTGACAGATTCTGTTTTCATTGTGTTGTTTGCTTATTTTGATGAATCCATGAGTAGTATCGGAGGGTATGAACCATAGAGAAGTTCGAATACACTAGATATTACACCAATATGAATTTATAATGAGGTCACAACAGTACCTAATTGGTGATTTATTTTCTTATACTAACGGAGCTTACGAGTTTTCTGTTAAGTTTTGTGTTGTGAAGTTTTCAAGTTTTGGGTAAAGATTCGATGGACTATGGAATAAGGAGTGGCAAGAGCCTAAGATTGGGGATGGCCAAGGCACCCCAAGGTAATATTCAAGGATAACTAAGAGCCTAATCTTGGGGATGCCCCGGAAGGCATTCCCTCTTCGTCTTCGTTCATCGGTAACTTTACTTGGAGCTATATTTTTATTCACCACATGATATGTGTTTTGCTTGGAGTGTCATTTTATTTTCTTTTGTTTTGCTTGCTGTTTGAATAAAATACCAAGATCTGAAATTCTAAAATGTTAGAGAGTCTTCACATAGTTGTATAATTATTCGACTACTCATTGAACTTCACTTATATCTTTCAGAGTAGTTTGTCATTTGCTCTAGTGCTTCACTTGTATCTTTTTAGAGCACAACAGAGGTTTTATTTTGAAGAAATCATTGATCTCTCATGCTTCACTTATATTATTTTGAGAGTCTTTTAGAACAGCATGGTAATTTGCGTTGGTTATGAAATTAGTCCTACTATGATTGGCATTCAAGGGGGATATAATAAAAACTTTCATATAAAGTGCAATGAATACTATGAGAAGTTTGATACTTGATGATTGTTTTGAGATATGAAGATGGTGATATTAGAGTCATGCTAGTTGAGTAGTTTTGAATTTGAGAGATACTTGTGTTAAAATTTGTGATTCCCGTAGCATACACATATGGTGAACCGTTATGTGATGAAGTCGGAGCATGATTTATTTTTTTGATTGTCTTCCTTATGAGTGGCGGTCGGGGACGAGCGATGGTCTTTTCCTACCAATCTATCCCCCTAGGAGCATGCATGTAGTACTTCGTTTCAGTAACTAATAGATTTTTGCAATAAGTATGTGAGTTCTTTATGACTAATGTTGAGTCCATGGATTATACGCACTCTCACCCTTCCACCATTGCTAGCCTCTCTTGTGTCGCACAACTTTCGACGGTACCATACACCCACCATTACCTTCCTCAAAACAGCCACCATACCTATGTATTATGGCATTTCCATAGCCATTCCGAGAAATATTGCCATGCAACTTTCCACCATTCCGTTTATTATGACACGCTCCATCATTTCATATTGCTTTGCTTGATCATGTAGTTGACATCGTATTTGTGGCAAAGTCACCGTTCATAATTTCATACATGTCACTCTTGAATCACTGCACATCCCGGTACACCGCCGGAGGCATTCACATAGAGTCATATTTTGTTCTAAGTATCGAGTTGTAAGTATATAAAAGTGTGATGATCTTCATTATTAGAGCATTATCCCATGTGAGGAAAGGATGATGGAGACTATGATTCCACCACAAGTCGGGATGAGACTCCGGACGAAAAAAAAGAGAAAGGCCAAAAAAAGAGAAGGCCGAAAAAACAAAAAAATGAGAGAAAAAGAGGGAAGGGGCAATGCTACTATCCTTTTACCACACTTGTGCTTCAAAGTAGCACCATGATCTTCATGATAGAGAGTCTCCTATGTTGTCACTTTCATATACTAGTGGGAATTGATACGTCTCCGTCGTATCTACTTTTCCAAACACTTTTGCCCTTGTTTTGGACTCTAACTTGCATGATTTGAATGGAACTAACCCGGACTGACATTGTTTTCAGCAGAATTGCCATGGTGTTATTTTTGTGCAGAAATAAAAGTTCTCGGAATGACATGAAAATCAACGGAGAATTATTTTGGAATATATAAAAAATACTGGAAGAAGAATCCACGTCAGGGGGCCCTCCACCTGTCCACGAGGGTGGGGGCGCGCCCCCTGCCTCGTGGGCCCCCTGACGCTCCACCGACCTCAACCTTAACTCCATATATTCACTTTCGGGGAGAAAAAAATCAGAGAGAGGGATTCATCGCATTTTACGATACGGAGCCGCCGCCAAGCCCTAAACTCTCTCGGGAGGGCTGATCTGGAGTCCGTTCGGGGCTCCGGAGAGGGGAATCCGTCGCCATCATCATCATCAACCTTCCTCCATCACCAATTTCATGATGCTCACCGCCATGCATGAGTAATTCCATCATAGGCTTGCTGGACGGTGATGGGTTGGATGAGATTTATCATGTAATCAAGTTAGTTTTGTTAGGGTTTGATCCCTAGTATCCACTATGTTCTGAGATTGATGTTTCTATGACTTTGCTATGCTTAATGCTTGTCACTAGGGCCCGAGTGCCATGATTTCAGATCTGAACCTATTATGTTTTCATCAATATATGAGAGTTCTTGATCCTATCTTGCAAGTCTATAGTCACCTACTATGTGTTATGATCCGGCAACCCCGAAGTGACAATAGTCGGGACCACTCCCGGTGATGACCGTAGTTTGAGGAGTTCATGTATTCACTATGTGTTAATGCTTTGGTCCGGTACTCTATTAAAAGGAGGCCTTAATATCCCTTAGTTTCCAATAGGACCCCGCTGCCACGGGAGGGTACGACAAAAGATGTCATTCAAGTTCTTTTCCATAAGCACGGACTATATTCAGAATACATGCCTACATTACATTGATGAACTAGAGCTAGTTCCGTGTCACCCTAGGTTATGACTGTTACATGATCGATCGCATCCGGCATAATTCTCTATCACCGATCCATTGCCTAGGAGCTTTCCATATATTTTCTTCGCTTATTTACTTTTCCGTTGCTATTGTTATCATCACTATAAAACACGAAAAATATTAGTTTTGCTACCGTTACCTTTTACCACCGTTACCACTACTATCATATTTTTTTCTACTAAATACTTTGCTGCAGATATTAAGTTATCCAGGTGTGGTTGAATTGACAACTCAACTGCTAATACTTGAGAATATTATTTGGCTCCCCTTGTGTCGAATCAATAAATTTGGGTTGAATACTCTACCCTTGAAAACTGTTGCGATCCCCTATACTTGTGGCTTATCAAGACTATTTTCTAGCGCCGTTGCCGGGGAGCATAGCTCTATTCTTTGAGTCACTTGGGATTTATATCTGCTTATCATTATGAAGAACTTTAAAGATCCAAGAACTAAGATTTATCCCTCAACTACGAGGGGAGGTAAGGAACTGCCATCTAGCTCTGCACTTGATTCACCTTCTGTTTTGAGTAAGCTTGCGACACCTAAACCTGCTTCTGCTATTAATTCTGATATGTCGCATGTTATTGATGATGCCACTTCTGCTATGCATGATACTTATGATGAAACTACTTCTATGCTTGATACTACTGTGCCACTTGGTGAATTTCTTGATGAACAACTTGCTAGGGCTAGAGAGAATGAAATTATTGAAACTGATAATATTGATGAAAGTGATGATGAAGATTCTCCCCCTAGATATGAATTACCTGTTGTGCCTGAGGGCTATGTTATGGATGAAGAAACTGCTAGAGATTTTCTTGCTTGCAATGATAGGAGTGATCTTAATAAATTATTAGCTAAGCTGAAACAAAAAACTCTGAATGCTAGAATGAAATATGATCCTGCTTATGCTACTTCACCTATCTTTGTTACTGATAAGGATTATGAATTCTCTATCGACCCTAATATAATTACTTTGGTTGAATCTGATCCTTTCTATGGCTATGAATCTGAAACTGTTGTGGCACATCTTACTAAATTAAATGATATAGCTACCATGTTCACTAATGATGAGAAAACTCCCTATTATTATATCCTTAAATTATTTCCGTTCTCATTAATGGGTGATGCTAAGATATGGTTTAATTCTCTTGATCCTGGTTGTGTGCGTAGTCCCCAGGATATGATTTATTACTTCTCTGCTAAATTATTCTCCGCTCATAAGAAACAAGCTGCTTTAAGGGAAATATATAATTTTGTGAAAATTGAAGAAGAGAGTCTCCCACACGCTTGGGGGAGGCTTCTACGATTACCTAATGCTTTGCCTGATCATCCTCCAAGAAAAATGAAATACTTGATATCTTTTATAATGGACTAACCGATGCTTCCAGAGATTACCTGGATAGCTGTGCTGGTTGTGTTTTCAGGGAAAGAACTGTTGATGAAGCTGAAATTCTATTGAATAATATGTTGACTAATGAAAATAATTGGACACTTCCTGATCCAATTCCTGAACCAACTCCTGAGCCAACTCCGAAGAAAAGGGTATTCTATTTCTTAGTCCTGAAGGTATGCAAGAGGCAAAGAAATCCATGAAGGAAAAAGGTATAAAAGTTGAAGATGTTAAGAATTTACCTCCTGTTAAAGAAATACATGGTCTCGATAACCCGACACAGGTAGTAAAGGTAAATTCTCTCTATAGATATGATAAAGCTGAAATCCCTCCTGCTAAGTTTGCTAGCCAATGTTTGGATGAATTTGATAACTTTATGGTTAAGCAAGAAGATTTTAATGCTTATTTTGGTAGAGAATTAAAACGCAATGCTTATATGATTGAACACTTGAGTGATTATATGTCCAGAGTTAAAGGTGAACTTAAACTCTTTTGCAAACATGCTTCTATGGTTACCACTCAAGTAGAACAAGTACTTAAAGCTCAGAATGATTTGCTCAATGAATTGAATAGTAAAAATAATGATTTTTTTTGTTAGAGTGGCTACTAGAACTGGTAAAATGACTCAGGAACCTTTGTATCCTGAAGGCCATCCTAAGAGAATTGAGCAGGATTCTCAGAGAAATAATGTAGATGCACCTAGTCCTTCTAAGAAGAAGAAAAAGAAAAATGATAGGACTTTGCATGCTTCTAGTGAACCTGTTGTAGACACACCTGAGAATCCCAATGATATTTCTATTTCTAATGCTCAAACCCAATCTGGTAATGAACATGAACCTAGTGATAATGTTAATGATGATGTTCATGTTGATGCTCAACCTAGCAATGATAATGATGTAGAAACTGAACCTGCTGTTGATCTTGATAACCCACAATCAAAGAATCAACATTATGATAAGAGAGACTTTGTTGCTAGGAAGCACGGTAAGGAAAGAGAACCATGGGTTCAGAAACCCATGCCTTTTCCTCATAGACCATCTAATAAAAAGGATGATGAGGATTTTGAGCGCTTTGCTGAAATGATTAGACCTATCTTCTTGCGTATGCGTTTGACTGATATGCTTAAAATGAATCCTTATGCTAAGTACATGAAAGATATTGTTACTAATAAAAGAAAGATATCGGAAGCTGAAATTTGTACCATGATTGCTAATTATACTTTTAAGGGTGGAATATCAAAGAAACTTGGAGATCCAGGAGTACCAACTATACCATGCTCCATTAAAAGAAACTATGTTAAAACTGCTTTATGTGATCTTGGAGCCGGTGTTAGTGTTATGCCTCTCTCTTCACATCGTAGACTTGATTTGAATAAGTTGACACCTACTGAAATATCCTTGCAAATGGCTGATCAAATGCTATACCTGTCGATATTTGTGAGGATGTGCCTGTTGTGGTTGCAAATGTTACTATTTTAACTGACTTTGTTATTCTTGATATTCCCGAGGACGGTAGTATGTCTATTATTCTTGGAAGACCCATTTTTGAATACTGAAGGGAAGGGGCTGTCATTGATTGCACCAAAGGCAATGTCACTTTTCATGTTAATGGTAATGAGCATACGATACACTTTCCGAGGAAACAACCTCAAGTCCACAGTATCAATTCTATTGGAAAATTTTCAACAATTACTATTGGAGGTTTTGAATTTCCTCTTCCTACTGTCAAGAAGAAATATGATATTCTTATCGTTGGGGACATGCATATCCCCGTTGAGGTAACCTAGTGTTATTCGAAAATTCTCCGGTTCCATGTTATTCGGAATGAGTTTGTTAACAAGACCCGATCAAACTTGTTAGTGGATTATGAGCATGAGATGGATGAATTTAGATAACACAACTCTCTGTACCCTCTTTTTACTTTCTGTTATTTATATTAAATAAAGCAAAAATAGTAATTTCTGTCTGTTTTCTGAATTATCCATGCAATAAAAAATACCCCGAAAATAAAAGTTCTCCAAATGCCCTGAAATTAAATATGATTTTTTCTGGAATATTTGAGAATATCTGGCACTGAGAACACAAGCAGGGGGAGCAAGCACCTGGCCACGAGGGTCCAAGGCGCGCCCTACCCTCCTGGGCGCGCCCCCTGCCTCGTGGGCCCATGGTGGCTCCCCTCCACTTATTCCAGCTACCACACACTCCTTCTTCCTCCCAAAAACACCACTAGCCAGCTCAAACCCGAGTCCAAGCTCATCTTGCTGCCATTTTTGATCTCCTTGCTCAAAGCTCCATTCACAAAACTGCTTTGGGGGATTGTTCTTTGGTATGTGACTCCTCCAATGGTCCAATTAGTTTTTTTTTCTAGTGCTTTATTCATTACATTGCATATTTTTGCTGCTTAGGTGACCCTATTCTTGAGCTTGCATGTCAAATTTATATGGTCAAAAGTAGTTTTAATGCATGATATATCCTCTAGGCACTTGTGGGAGTAGTTGCTATCAATTTTGTTGAGTTTGGTTCACTTTTATTTTGAAGTTACTAAAAATTTCAGAAATTTTTCAGAGGAAGAAATATGTTTAGGAAAATGTACCAAGGTGGTCCTTCAAGGAAGCAAGGAACCAAGCTCGCAATATGGGATGCCGATGATGAACCATCGAGGGAAGCTCAGGTGCGGGCTTGTGAATGGCCGTCAGAGGACTTTATGGATCGAGCAGGAATCAAGGAAGAATTTAACGCGTATGTGCGTAATACCGATCTTGAGAGCTTTGAGGCAGATAAGTGCCGCCAATACCACTATCTCACTGATTCCTTTGTGAGAAGGTTTGAATTTTCATCATCACGCAATTCTCAAACTGTCCTATTTGATCTTTATGAAAATTCTTATACTATGGACTTAGAGGATTTTAATACTGCTTGCAAACTTCCACAATGGGGCAGCACTAGTGAGCCTCGCAAATCTGAGTTTAGAGATTTTCTTGCTAGTATAACTGTGGGGGAATCTAGAGATATAACACAAGCTACCATAGGGAGCATTCATTTTCCTGCTATACATTATTTTGCTCTCTTCATAGGTAGGTGCATAAATGGTAAGGATGAAGCATGTCACATGTGTGTCCCTGACCTCAGTGTTCTTAGGAGTGCTGTATTAGGAGATAAACATTATAATTTGGGAGCCATTGTTGCACGTAGGTTGCATAATAATAGATTTAATGGAGATTTCTTTGGTGGAATTTATGCAACCCGTCTAGCTAATTTTCTTGATATACCCATACGTGGGTATGATATTGAGTTGCCTCCTGGTTATTTAGATTATGAGGCTATGGTTCGTCATCATTTGTTGAGAGGAACGATAGGTTTCTCCAGTACCGACTAATCTTTGACAGGCGACACACCTATCATGTCGCTCTCCCTGCTCCTACTTTCTTTGACTTTCAGGCAAAAGGGAGATATGTCATAACCAGGGAAGAGGCGAACGAGTATGAGAGGAGGATTGAGACAGCTCGCCTCCACGCTGCAGCCCAAGATGCAATAGCCGTTGTATCTCAGTACGACCCCAACTACAACTTTGGATATCCGTCAGGCCAAACGTGGCCATAGACCAACTTAGGTCAAAAGCCTAAGCTTGGGGGAGTACGTATTTCTCACCGACATTACATTCATGTTCACACACTCATGCTAGTTGTCGGTGCTCATACTTTTTCACTGTAATATCCATGCTAGTTTATTTTCCTTTTTTTATGCTTTCTTCTTGTGTGTTTGATAAATCTTAAGAAAAACAAAAAAATAGTTGTAGCTTTTTAGCTAGTTTACTTTTCATGCCTGTAGTAGTAGTAACTAAAAAGAAAACCCAAAAAGATTTCTCGTTCTTCTTTTGCTTGTTGGGAGCTTTCCCGTGTAAATAGTTTTATTTCTTTTCTTGTTCTTTGGGGGTCGTGAGGAGAAGACCATGATTAAAATGATTGAGTGGCTCTCATATGCATTACTGTTGATCTAACAAAGAGCCCATATTACCTTGTCTTCTCTCTTGAATTGAATGCTTGCAGATTCCAGCTTAGTCCAATGCACGTGCACTATTATTATTATCCACACTATTCGGTCGTGCAAGTGAAAGGCAATAATGATGATTATATGATGAACTTATTAAGATGAGAAAAGCTGGTATGAACTCGACCTCTCTTGTTTTTGTAAATATGATTAGTTCATCATTCCTGATTCAGCCTATTATGAATAAACATGTTTGCAATGACAATTAGAGATTATAGTTGCTTATGCCATGCTTAATTAGCTAGGAGCTTATAATGGTTTACCTTGCGTGCCAACATGCTATTAAAATGGTTACGATGTGGTATGATAGGGTGGTATCCTCTTTTGAATGATTCGAGTGGCTTGACTTGGCACATGTTCACGCATGTAGTTGAAACAAAATCAACATAGCCTCTACGATATTTATGTTCATGGTGCATTATATCCTACTCATGCTTGCATTCGGTGTTGATTAATTTTAATGCATGTTCATGACTATTGTCGCTCTCTAGCTGGTCGCTTCCCAGTCTTTTGCTAGCCTTCACTTGTACTAAGCGGGAATACTGCTTGTGCATCCAATTCCATAAACCCCAAAGTTATTCCATATGAGTCCACCATACCTACCTATATACGGTATCTACCTGCCGTTCCAAGTAAATTCATATGTGCCAAACTCTAAACCTTCAAATAAACATTCTGTTTTGTATGCTCGAATAGCTCATGTATCAGCTAGGGTTGTCTGTATCTTCCATGCTAGGCGGGTTATTCTCAAGAGGAGTGGACTCCGCTCCTCACTCACGAGAAAGTGGCTGGTCACCGGGATGCCCAGTCCCATGCTTTATGCAAATCAAATCAAAATAGTTGCAAACAAAACTCCCCCGGGACTCTTGTTAGTTGGAGGCACTCGTTGTTTCGAGCAAGCCATGGATTGATGCTTGTTGGTGGAGGGGGAGTATAAACTTTACCATTCTGTTTGGGAACCGCCTATAATGTGTGTAGCATGGAAGATATCGACATCTCTTGGTTGTTATGTTGACAATGAAAGTATACCGCTCAAAATATTATTCATATCTATTTCAAAACCGGGCTCTGGCACATTTACAAATCCCTGCTTCCCTCTACGAAGGGCCTATCCATTTACTTTTATGTTGAGTCATCATCCTCTTATTAAAAAGCACCAGTTGGAGAGCACCGCTGTCATTTGCATCCATTACTGTTAGTTTACATTGAGTATGACTTGACTGGATCTCTTTTACCATGAATTACAATGTCTAGTCAGTCCTTGATCTTTAAAGGTGCTCTGCATTTATGTTTTGCGGTCTCAGAAAGGGCTAGAGAGATACCATCTTGTTATATCATATTATGATTGTTTTGGAGAAAGTGTTGTCATCCGAGATTTATTATTATTGCTCTATAGTTGATTATGCCATTGATATGAGTAAACATGAGATCTAAGTGTTATTGTGAATATGGTTAGTCATAATCTTTGCTGAAAACTTGAATGTTGGCTTTACATATTTACAACAACAGGAGCAAACCGAGTTTGTAAAAGTTTTTCTTTATCACTTTCATTTTATCAACTGAATTTCTTGAGGACAAGCAAAGGTTTAAGCTTGGGGGAGTTGATATGTCTCTGTCGTATCTTCTTTTCCAAACACTTTTGCCCTTGTTTTGGACTCTAACTTGCATGATTTGAATGGAACTAACCCGGACTTACGCTATTTTCAGTAGAATTACCATGGTGTTATTTTTGTGCAGAAATAAAAGTTCTCGGGATGACCTGAAAATCAACGGAGAATTATTTTGGAATATATAAAAAATACTGGAAGAAGAATCGACGTCAGGGGGGCCTCCACCTGTCCACGAGGGTGGGGGGCGCCCCCTGCCTCGTGGGCCCCCTGACGCTCCACCGACCTCAACCTTGACTCCATATATTCACTTTTGGGGAGAAAAAGAATCAGAGAGAGGGATTCATCGCGTTTTACGATACGGAGCCGCCGCCAAGCCCTAAAATCTCTCGGGAGGGCTGATCCGGAGTCCGTTCGGGGCTCCGGAGAGGGGAATCCGTCGCCATCGTCATCATCAACCTTCCTCCATCACCAATTTCATTATGCTCACCGCCGTGCGTGAGTAATTCCATCGTAGGCTTGCTGGACGGTGATGGGTTGGATGAGATTTATCATGTAATCGAGTTAGTTTTGTTAGGGTTTGATCCCTAGTATCCACTATGTTCTGAGATTGATGTTGCTATGACTTTGCTATGCTTAATGCTTGTCACTAGGGCCTGAATGCCATGATTTCAGATCTGAACCTATTATGTTTTCATCGATATATGAGAGTTCTTGATCCTATCTTGCAAGTCTATAGTCACCTACTATGTGTTATGATCCGGCAACCCCGTAGTGACAATAGTCGGGACCACTCCCGGTGATGACCGTAGTTTGAGGAGTTCATGTATTCACTATGTGTTAATGCTTTGGTCCGGTACTCTATTAAAAGGAGGCCTTAATATCCCTTAGTTTCCAATAGGACCCCGCTGCCATGGGAGGGTAGGACAAAAGATGTCATGCAAGTTCTTTTCCATAAGCACGATGACTATATTCAGAATACATGCCTACATTACATTGATGAACTGGATCTAGTTATGTGTCACCCTAGGTTATGACTGTTACATGATCGATCACATACGGCATAATTCTCTATCACCGCTCCATTGTCTACGAGCTTTCCGTATATTGTTCTTCGCTTATTTACTTTTCCGTTAATATTGTTATCATCGCTATAAAACACCAAAATATTACTTTTGCTACCCTTACCTTTTACCATCGTTACCACTACTATCATATTATTTTGCTACTAAATACCTTGCTGCAGATATTAAGTTATCCAGGTGTGGTTGAATTGACAACTCAACTGCTAATACTTGAGAATATTCTTTAGCTCCCCTTGTGTCGAATCAATAAATTTGGGTTGAATACTCTATCCTCGAAAACTGTTGCGATCCCCTATACTTGTGGGTTATCAGGAATCTTTCATTATAGAACTTGGCTTGTATATTCCAATGATGGGCTTCCTCAAAACGCCCTAGGTCTTCGTGAGCAAGCGAGTTGGATGCACACACACTTAGTTTATTTTTGAGCTTTCATACACTTATAGCTCTAGTGCATCCGTTGCATGGCAATCCCTACTCACTCACATTGATATCTATTGATGGGCATCTCCATAGCCCATTGATACTCCTAGTTGATGTGAGACTATCTTCTCCAATTTGTCTTCTCCACAACCACCATTCTATTCCACCTATAGTGCTATGTCCATGGCTCACGCTCATGTATTGCGTGAAGATTGAAAAAGTTTGAGAACATCAAAAGTATGAAACAATTGCTTGGCTTGTCATCGGGGCTGTGCATGCTTTAAATATTTTGTGTGATGAAGATAGAGCATAGCCAAACTATATGATTTTGTAGGGATAACTTTCTTTGGCCATGTTATTTTGAGAAGACATGATTACTTTGTTAGTATGCTTGAAGTATTATTATTTTTATGTCAATATTAAACTTTTGTCTTGAATCTTTCGGATCTGAATATTCTTTCCACAATAAAGAGAATTAGATGGATAAATATGTTAGGTAGCATTCCACATCAAAAATTCTTTTTTTATCATTTACCTACTCGAGGACAAGCAGGAATTAAGCTTGGGGATGCTTGATACGTCTCCAATGTATCTATAATTTTTTATTGTTCCATGCTATTATATTATCAACCCTGGATGTTTTATATGCATTTATATGCTATTTTGTATGATTTTTGGGACTAACCTATTAACCTAGAGCCGAGTGCCAGTTTCTATTTTTTCCTTGTTTTTGAGTATCGCAGAAAAGGAAAATCAAACGGAGTCCAATTGACCTGAAATTTCACGGAGATCATTTTTGGACCAGAAGAAGCCCATGGAGTATCGGAGATGGGCTAGAAGAGTCCCGACGCCACCACAAGGGTGGGGGCGCACCCTACCCCCTGGGCGCGCCCCCTACCTCATGGCCACCTCGGGGACCCCATGACTTGTTCCCGACTCCAACACCTATTATATATACTGAAACCTCTAGAAAAAATAACCTAGATCGGGAGTTCTGCCGCCGCAAGCCTCCGTAGCCACCGAAAACCAATCTAGACTCATTCCGGCACCCTGCCAGAGGGGGGATCCCTCTCCGTTGGCCATCTTCATCATCATGGTGCTCTCCATGACAAGGAGGGAATAGTTCACCCTCAGGGCTGAGGGTATGTACCAGTAGCTATGTGTTTGATCTCTCTCTCTCTCTCTCGTGTTCTTGATTCGGCACGATCTTGATGTACCGCGAGCTTTTCTATTATAGTTAGATCTTATGATGTTTCTCCCCCTCTACTTTCTCATGATGAATTGAGTTTTACCTTTGAAGTTATCTTATCGGATTAAGTCTTGAATGATTTGAGAACACTTGATGTATGTCTTGCATGTGCTTATTTATGGTGACAATAGGATATCACGTGATCCACTTGATGTATGGTTTGGTGATCAACTTGCGGGTTTTGTGACCTCGTGAACTTATGCACAGGGGTTGGCACACGTTTTCGTCTTGACTCTTCGGTAGAAACTTTGGGGCACTCTTTGAAGTTCTTTGTGTTGGTTGAATAGATGAATCTGAGATTGTGTGATGCATATCGTATAATCATACCCACGGATACTTGAGGTGGCATTGGAATATCTGGTGACATTAGGGTTTTGGTTTATTTGTGTCTTAAGGCGTTATTCTAGTATGAACTCTAGGATAGATCGAACGGAAAGAATAGCTCCATGTTATTTTACTACAGACTCTTGAATAGATCGATCAGAAAGGATAACTTTGAGGTGGTTTCGTACCCTACCATAATCTCTTCGTTTGTTCTCCGCTATTAGTGACTTTGGAGTCACTCTTTGTTGCATGTTGAGGGATTGTTATATGATCTAATTATGTTATTATTGTTGAGAGAACTTGCACTAGTGAAAGTATGAACCCTAGGCCTTGTTTCAATGCATTGCAATACCGTTTTCGCTCACTTTTATCATTATTTACCTTGATGTTTTTATATTTTCAGATTACAAAAACCTCTATCTACCATCCATATTGCACTTGTATCACCATCTCTTCGCCGAACTAGTGCACCTATACAATTTACCATTATATTGGGTGTGTTGGGTAGACAAGAGACTCTTTGTTATTTGGTTGCAGGGTTGCTTGAGAGAGACCATCTACATCCTACACCTCCCACGGATTGATAAACCTTAGGTAATCCACTTGAGGGAAATTTGGTACTGTCCTACAAACCTCTGCACTTTGGAGGCCCAACAACGTCTACAAGAAGAAGGTTGTGTAGTAGACATCAAGCCCAGATTCCGCGAAATGGCTTGAGGCCATGAAGTCTGAGATGGGATCCATGTATGAGAACAAAGTGTGGACTTTTGTTGACTTGCCCGATGATCGGCAAGCAATAGAGAATAAATGGATCTTCAAGAAGAAGACTGACGCTGACGGTAATGTTACTGTTTACAAAGCTCGACTTGTTGCAAAAGGTTTTCGACAAGTTCAAGGAGTTGACTACGATGAGACCTTCTCACCCGTAGGGATGCTTAAGTCTGTCCAAATCATGTTAGCAATTGCCGCATTTCATGATTATGAAATTTGGCAAATGAATGTCAAAATTGCATTCCTTAATGGATATCTTAAAGAAGAGTTGTATATGATGCAAGCTTATGCAACCAGAAGGTTTTATTGATCCAAAAGGTGCTAACAAAGTGTGAAAGCTCTAGCAATCCATTTATGGACTAGTGAAAGCCTCTTGGGGTTGGAATATACGCTTTGATAGTGTGATCAAAGCATATGGTTTTATACAGACTTTTGGAGAAGCCTGTATTTACAAGAAAGTGAGTGGGAGCTCTGTAGCATTTCTGATATTATATGTAGATGACATATTGTTGATTGGAAATGATACTGAATTTCTGAATAGCATAAAAGGATACTTGAATAAGAATTTTTCAATGAAACACCTCGGTGAAGTTGCTTATATATTGGGCATCAATATCTATAGAGATAGATCAAGACGCTTAATTGGACTTTCACAAAGCACATACCTTGATAAAGTTTTGAAGAAGATCAAAATGGATCAGTCAAAGAAAGGGTTCTTTCATGTGTTGCAAGGTGTGAAGTTGAGTCAGACTCAATGCCCGACCACTGCAGAGATAGAGAGAAAATGAAAGTCATTCCCTATGCCTCAGCCATAGCTTTTATCATGTATGCAATGCTGTGTACCAGACATGATGTGTGCCTTGCTGTTAGTTTAGCAGGTAGGTACCAAAGTAATCCAGGAGTGGATCACTGGATGGCGGTCAAGAACATCCTGAAATACCTGAAAAGGACTAAGGATATGTTTCTCGTTTATGGAGGTGACAAAGAGCTCGTCGTAAACGCTTACGTCGATGCAAGCTTTGACACTGATCTAGATGACTCTAAGTCACAAACCAGATACATGTTTATATTGAATGGTGGAGCTGTTAGTTGGTGCAGTTCCAAGTAGAGCGTCGTGGCGGGATCTACGTGTGAAGCGGAGTACATAGCTGCTTCGGAAGCAGCAAATGAAGGAGTCTGGATGAAGGAGTTCGTATCCGATCTAGGTGTCATACCTAGTGCATCGGGTCCAATGAAAATCTTTTGTGACAATACTGGTGCAATTGCCTTGGCGAAGGAATCCAGATTTCACAAGAGAACCAAACACATCAAGAGAAGGTTCAATTGCCTTGGCGATCAAGTCAAGTAGGGAGAGATAGAGATTTGCAAGATACATACGGATCTGAATGTTGCAGACCCGTTGACTAAGCCTCTCTCACGAGCAAAACATGATCAGCACCAATACTCCATGGGTGTTAGAATCATTACTATGTAGTCTAGATTATTGACTCTAGTGCAAGTGGGAGACTGGAGGAAATATGCCCTAGAGGCAATAATAAAGTTGTTATTTATATTTCCTTATGTCGTGATAAATGTTTATTATTCATGCTAGAATTGTATTAACCGGAAACTTGGTACATGAGTGAATACATAGACAAACAAAATATCCCTAGTATGCCTCTTCTAGACTAGCTCGTTAATCAAAGATGGTTAAGTTTCCTGACCATAGACATGTGTTGTCATTTGATGAACGAGATCACATCATTAGAGAATGATGTGATGGACAAGATCCATCTGTTAGCTTAGCATAATGATCGTTTAGTTTTATTGCTATTGTTTTCTTCATGACTTATACATGTTCCTATGACTATGAGATTATGCAACTCGCGAATACCGGAGGAACACCTTGTGTGTTATCAAACGTCACAACGTAACTAGGTGATTATAAAGATGCTCTATAGGTGTCTCCGATGGTGTTTTTTGAGTTGTCATAGATCGAGATTAGGATTTGTCACTCCGTGTATCGGAGAGGTATCTCTAGGCCCTCTCGGTAATGCACATCACTATGAGCCTTGCAAGCATTGTCTCTAAAGAGTTAGCCATAGGATTATGCATTACAGAATGAGTAAAGAGACTTGTCGGTAACGAGATTGAACTAGGTATGATGATACCGACGATTGAATCTCGGGCAAGTAACATATCGATGACAAAGGAACAACGTATGTTGTTATGCGGTTTGACCGATAAAGATCTTTGTAGAATATGTAGGACCCAATATGAGCATCCAGGTTCCACTATTGGTTATTGACCGGAGATGTGTCTCGGTCATGTCTACATAGTTCTTGAACCCGTAGGGTCTGCACGCTTAACGTTCGATGACGATTTGTATTATGAGTTATGTGATTTGATGAACCAAAGTTTGTTTGGAGTCCTGGATGAGATCTCGGACATGACGATGAGTCTCTAAATGGTCGAGACATAAAGATTTATATATTGGAAGGTTATGTTTGGACACCAGAATGGTTTCGGAAAGGTTTGGACATTTTCCGGAGTACCGGGGGTTACCGGACCCCCCCCCCCCCCGAGGAGTTAATGGGCCTTCATGGGCCCTAGTGGAGAGAGGAGGCGGCGACCAGGTGGTGGCGCCCCCCCCCCAAGCCCAAACCAAATTGTACTAGGGTTGGGGGGGCGTCCCACCTTTCCTTCTCTCATCCTCCTCCTTCCCTCCTTCTCCTAGTGGGAATAGGAAAGGGGGCGAATCCTACTTGGATCGGGAGTCCAAGTAGGACTCCCCCCATGGCGCGCCCCCTTGGGCCGGCCACCTCTCCTCCCCCCTTTATATACGTGGGAAGGGGCACCCCAAAGACACACCAAGCCTTCTCTTAGCCGTGTGCGGTGCCCCCTCCATAGTTACATACCTCGGTCATATCGTCGTAGTGCTTAGGTGAAGCCCTGCGCCAGTAACTTCATCATCACCGTCGCCATGCCGCCGTGCTGATGGAACTCTCCCTCCTCCTCAACTGGATCAAGAGATCGAGGGACTTCATCGAGCTGAACGTGTGCTGAACACGGAGGTGTCGTACGTTTGGTGCTTGGATCGGTTGGATCACGAAGACGTTCGACTACATCAACCGCGTTACTAAACGCTTTCGCTTTCGATCTACGAGGGTACATGGACACACTCTCCCCGCTCGTTGTTATGCTTCTCCTAGATAGATCTTGCGTGATCATAGAATTTTTTTTTGAAATACTTTGTTCCCCAACACAGCTCACCATTGACACACATTTCCTTAGGCACAACACGTTGCGAGAGTATCTGGTGGAAGAACACAATTTGAAGATTGTAAGTAATCTACATAATTACTAGGGGTATCTGAATATAATGAGAGTAGATACAATTCTAACCATGAGTTTGTCATCAATGTTGGTCTTGTTCAAAGTGTGTAGTAGGGGCTTGTAGGAATTATCTCTTGTTACAACATTGTAACCGTACGAGAGCATACAAATTTGATCAACGAAGCTGATGACAAACCACATCTCTTCCCAGCTCATTCTGCTCCCATCAGTAACCTCCATGTTATCTATAAACTGTTTTGTTACAATATCCACTCTGTAATAAGCTATCAAAATATTTATAAATAAGATTAGTTTTATATAACACCCAGATGAAATGTGATTATTTAAATCTAGTTATAAATGTTGTTACTTAAAATTGTTGGATATTTGCCAGAATACATACATGGATGAGTTATTGGATCATTTCTCAAATGTACCCAGAGGTGACGATTAGGTTTTCCACCAAGTCTTAGGGACATTTCCATACCTACTTCGAACTGGTACACCGTGGAAAATTATTTCCAAGTACGTCATGTGAAAAAGTCATATCTTCTGCATTCCTGATCCTGCATGGAAAACAAAGCCCTCTCTTGTATCCACGTGGATGTGCACAGTGGTCCTGGCAGATCTGCTTATATGCATCTTCTCTAGAAGTTTGTCTCTTGCAAAGCAGGGGATGCACTAAGCACAGTTCAAAGATTGCTCAAAAATATTTAGGTTGTTTATCAAGCTGGTACCATTTATGAAAGTGCTAAATACCATTTCCGACAGTGCTTGCTACAATTTATGGAAGTGATAAAAAACATTCCTAAATGAACATTGGATATCAGAAATTTGGTTTTGAATTTGTTAGTTTCAAAAAGATTTATGAAAATTCTAGTGTTGCAATAGAAATCTGGAATTTTCTACATCATAATAAACATAAAAGAAATTTTAGATTATGCACAAGTTTCTTTTGACATCTAAAGTCAGACTAAGTAGTGAATGTAGCAACAAGTGGTAAATGTACCAAGTGACTAATGTTTGCATTTTTACCAAATTTAGTCAAGTGTATCTATTTTTAGATACTTTCCATTAAAAGCATGATTTATATTCAACTCATGAGCAGACTTTTCTACTTATGAACCACTCATGAAATCCATCTGCATTTATGTGTTAAAATCCACATGCATAGAATCTTCGCAACTTTTGTTGACCATGAAACAGTGAGAGAGTCTCTCACTATGCTTTTCTGTTAAATGAATAAATGGTTGTACATATTACATTTGACCTGTCTAGTTGGGCTAGTGCAAAACAAAAAGGGGCTAATGTAGGGAAGTTACAAAGCTAGCTAAGAAATCTTTATTCTTTTCCTTGAGCCTATGATTTAGGATAGAGAAATCCTCAATAAATATCTTCCTCCAGGATGTAAAGCTAGGATGGATTCCTCTGAATTGTTTGTCATTCCTTTCTTTCCAAATGCTTCAGGATGATACAAGGAATATTTCCATGAAGAGCGGTCCATCCTAGGAGTTTTTGACATGTGATATCCATTCTAGTCTTGTGCCTAGTTAGGGCCAGAAAATGCCCAGGTAAGACCAGCACCTTTTGCTAAAATTGCATGTGAAAATCATGTTTTCCAACATCTCCTCCATCTTGCTAGGGCAAAGGAGACAGTGAGGGTCATCATCAATGTGGTAGTGCCTCCTGATAACCCACAAGTATAGCGGATCAATTGTAGCTTTTTCGATAAATAAGAGTGTCGAACCCAATGAGGAGCTAAAGGTAGAATAAATATTCCCTCAAGTTTTATCAACCACCGATACAACTCTACACACACTTAACGTTTGCTTTACCTAGAACAAGAATAAAACTAGAAGTACTTTGCGAGAATAAAACTACGAATAAATTGCAAGATAATAAAAGTTAGTTGTTTAGTAGAAAGCTTTTGTAACACAAGAAAATTATTTGTCCCTAGGCGATCGATAACTAGACTGGTAATCATTATTGCAATTTTATGTGAGGGAGAGGCATGAGCTAACATACTTTCCATACTTGGATCATATGCACTTATGATTGGAACTCTAGCAAGCATCCGCAACTACCAAAGATCATTAAGGTAAAACCCAACCATGGCATTAAGTATCAAGTCCTGTTTATCTCGTACGCAACAACCCCCTTACTCGGGCGTAAGCTTCTTTCACTCTAGCCACCCACCATAAGAGAATCATGAACGTATTGCAACACCCTACAGCGGGGATCCCTCATGTTTGCACAACACAGAGGGCACCATAGGACATCACCAAAATAAAATATACAACTCAAACCAATTGTGATCATCAATCAACCCACAGGACAAATCAGATCTACTCAAATATCATAGGATATCCACATATCATTGGATAATAATATATAGTGTTGAGCACCATGTTTAAGTATAGAATTGCAGCGGGAATAGAGAGGTTACACCGCTGCATAGAGGAGGAGAAAGTTGGTGTTGACGGTAGCAAGATTGTTGGTGTAGATCACCGTCAAGTTGGGATCTAATGAATTGTGAGTTTATGATCAGATTATTCATGAATATCCACTGAGTCTTCTCTGCACTTTATTATGCATGATTGTTATAGCTTTGTATTTCTCTATGATCTATCCGTTTGGTTTGGCCAACTAGATTGATTTATCTTGTAATGGGAGAGGTGCTTTGCGATGGGTTCAATCTTGTGGTCCTCTATCCCAGTGATAAAGTAGGGGACAAGACACGTATTTGTATTGTTGACATTAAGGATAAACGATGGGGTTTATTCATATTAGTTGAGTTTACTTTGTCTACATCATGTCATCTTTGCTTAAGGCGTTACCCTATTTTATACTTAATACTCTAGATGCATGCTGGATAGCAGTCAATGAGTGGAGTAATAGTAGTAGATGCAGGCAGGAGTCAGTCTACTTGTCATGGACGTGACGCCTATATATGTGATCATTGCCTTGCATATCGCCATAACTATGTGTTTTCTATCAATTTCCCAGCAGTAATTTGTTCATCCACCATATGTTATATGCTAGAGAGAGAAGCCTCTAGTGAAAACTATGGCCCCCTTGTTTGTAATTTTATTTCTTTTATTTTGTTTTGAAATTTATCTCATTACCTACCAACTACGAGATGTAATCCTTGCAAGTAACAGCCGAGGGGATTGACAACCCCCTTGCTTGCGTCGGGTGCAAGTATTTTCTTTTGTGTGTGCAGGTGCTGCTAACAAGGTTATGTGTGGTTCTCCTACTGGATTGATAAACTTGGTTCTTAACTGAGGGAAATACTTATCTCTACTATACTGCTTCATCCTCTCCTCTTCGAGGAAATCCCGACGCAGCTCACAAGTAGCAATGACTAGCATGGCGATGCCCTCTTGGTCCTTGATCTGCACATGGAACCTGATCAACTCCCGTGGACCCTCCCCATGGCCGATCCTTGCCCTCCTGCCAATGCCCAGCGGCACGGTCATGGCTGCCACCCTGCCCGAAACCTCCTCCCTCTTCAGCCAGCGGTTTGTGAGGATGAGGTCCTGATACGTCTATAACATATCTATAAATTTTGATTGTTTCATGCTATTATATTATCAATCTTAGATACTTTATATGCAATTTTATATCATTTTTGGCAACTAAACTATTAACTCAGTATGGAGTGGTAGACGTCAAGAGACGTGGGGACCGGATTATCTTGGTCAAGCTGGTAGTTGAGGACTTGGTTCTCAATGTTATCAGCGCGTATGCCCCGCAAGTAGGCCACAATGAGAACACCAAGAGGGAGTTCTGGGAAGTCCTAGAAGACATGGTTAGGAGTGTACCGATTGGTGAGAAGCTCTTCATAGGAGGAGACCTCAATGGCCACATGGGTACATCTAACACAGGTTTTGAAGGGGCGCATGGGGGCTTTGGCCATGGCATCAGGAATCAAGAAGGAGAAGATGTCTTAAGCTTTGCTCTAGCTTACAACATGATTGTAGCTAACACCCTCTTTAGAAAGAGAGAATCACATCTAGTGACTTTTAGTAGTGGCCAAACACTCTAGCGAGATTGATTTCATCCTCTCGAGAAGAGAAGATAGGCGTGCGTGCCTAGACTGTAAGGTGATACCTGGAGAGACTGTTGTACCCCAGCATAAGCTGGTGGTTGCTGACTTCCGCTTTCGGATTCGTGTCCAGCGGGATAAGCGTGCCAAAGTCGCTAGAACGAAGTGGTGGAAGCTCAAGGGGGAGGTAGCTCAGGTGTTCAAGGAGAGGGTCATTAAGGAGGGCCCTTGGGAGGAAGGAGGGGATGCGGACAATGTGTGGATGAAGATGGCGACTTGCATTCGTAAGGTGGCCTCGGAGGAGTTTGGAGTGTCCAGGGGAAGGAGAAGCGAAGATAAGGATACCTGGTGGTGGAATGATGATGTCCAGAAGGCGATTAAAGAGAAGAAAGATTGCTTCAGACGCCTATACCTTGATAGGAGTGCAGACAACATAGAGAAGTACAAGATGGCGAAGAAGGCCGCAAAGCGAGCTGTTGGTGAAGCAAGGGGTCGGGCATATGAGGACCTCTACCAACGGTTAGGCACGAAGGAAGGTGAAAGGGACATCTATAAGATGGCCAAGATCCGAGAGAGGAAGACGAGGGACATTGGCCAAGTCAAATGCATCAAGGACGGAGCAGGCCAACTCTTGGTGAAGGACGAGGAGATTAAGCATAGATGGCGAGAGTACTTCGACAAGCTGTTCAATGGGGAGAATGAGAGTTCTACCATTGAACTAGACGACTCCTTTGATGAGACCAGCATGCGTTTTGTGCGGCGAATCCAGGAGTCTGAGGTGAAGGAGGCTTTAAAAAGGATGAAAGGAGGCAAGGCGATGGGCCCTGATTGTATCCCCATTGAGGTGTGGAAAGGTCTCGGGGACATAGCAATAGTATGGCTAACCAAGCTTTTCAACCTCATTTTTCGGGCAAACAAGATGCCAGAAGAATGGAGACGGAGTATATTAGTACCAGTCTTCAAGAACAAGGGGGATGTTCAGAGTTGTACTAATTATCATGGAATTAAACTGATGAGCCATACAATGAAGCTATGGGAGAGAGTCATTGAGCACCGCTTAACAAGAATGACAAGCGTGACCAAAAATCAGTTTGGTTTCATGCCTGGGAGGTCGACCATGGAAGCCATTTTCTTGGTACGACAACTTATGGAGAGATATAGGGAGCAAAAGAAGGACTTGCATATGGTGTTCATTGACTTGGAGAAGGCCTATGATAAGATACCGCGGAATGTCATGTGGTGGGCCTTGGAGAAACACAAAGTCCCAGCAAAGTACATTACCCTCATCAAGGACATGTACGATAATGTTGTGACAAGTGTTCGAACAAGTGATGTCAACACCGATGACTTCCCGATTAAGATAGGACTGCATCAGGGGTCAGCTTTGAGCCCTTATCTTTTTGTATTGGTGATGGATGAGGTCACAAGGGATATACAAGGAGATATCCCATGGTGTATGCTCTTTGCGGATGATGTGGTGCTAGTTGACGATAGTCGGACGGGGGTAAATAGGAAGTTAGAGTTATGGAGACAAACCTTGGAATCGAAAGGGTTTAGGCTTAGTAGAACTAAAACCGAGTACATGATGTGCAGTTTCAGTACTACTAGGCGTGAGGAGGAGGAGGTTAGCCTTGATGGCCAGGTGGTACCTCGGAAGGACACCTTTCGGTATTTGGGGTCAATGTTGCAGGAGGATGGGGGTATTGATGAAGATGTGAACCATCGAATCAAAGCCGGATGGATGAAGTGGCGCCAAGCTTCTGGCATTCTCTATGACAAGAGAGTGCCACAAAGCTAAAAGGCAAGTTCTACAGGACGGCGGTTCGACCCGCAATGTTGTATGGCGTGGAGTGTTGGCCGACTAAAAGGCGACATGTTCAACAGTTAGGTGTGGCGGAGATGCGTATGTTGAGATGGATGTGTGGCCACACGAGGAAGGATCGAGTCCGGAATGATGATATACAAGATAGAGTTGGGGTAGCACCAATTGAGGAGAAGCTTGTCCAACATCGTCTGAGATGGTTTGGGCATATTCAGCGCAGGCCTCCAGAAGCTCCAGTGCATAGCGGACGGCTAAAGCGTGCGGAGAATGTCAAGAGAGGGCGGGGTAGACCGAATTTGACATGGGAGGAGTCCGTTAAGAGAGACCTGAAGGATTGGAGTATCACCAAAGAGCTAGCTATGGACACGGGTGCGTGGAAGCTTGCTATCCATGTGCCAGAGCCATGAGTTGGTTGCGAGATCTTATGGGTTTCACCTCTAGCCTACCCCAACTTGTTTGGGACTAAAGGCTTTGTTGTTGTTGTTTGTTGTTGTTGTTAAACTATTAACTCAGTGCCCAGTGTCAATTCTTGTTTTTTCCTATTATTTTGTTTTGCAGAAAATCAATACCAAACGAAGTCCAAACACGATGAAACTTTCCGGCGATTTTTTCTGAACCATAAGGGATCCTGGAAGCTTTAGGAGGAGGCCAGAAGATGTACGAGAGGGACACAAGCTCACACGACGTGCCCCAGGGGACCACCACCTAAGCTTGTGGGCCCTTGTAACTCCGTTTTCCCTAGTTCCACTTCTATAAATTCCCATAGATCCCAAAACCACCAGAGAGCCACCCGAAACAATTTTTCCGCTGCCGCAAGTCTATGTTCTTCCGCGATCCCATCTAGAGGCCTTTTTCGATGCTCTGCCGAAGGGGAAATCAATCACGGAGGGCCTCTACATCAACTTTGCTATACCTCCGATGTTGTGTGAGTCATTTACCTCAGACCTATGGGCCCATAGTGATTAGCTAGATGGCTTCTTCTTTCTCTTTGATCTTCAAAACAATGTTCTCCTCGGAGTTCTATTCGATCTAATCTTCTTTTGCAGTGTGTTTGTTGGGATCCAATGAATTGTGGGTTTATGATTAGATTATTCATTGAAAGTAATTGCGTCTTTTCTGAACTTTATTATGCATGATTGCTATAGCTTTGTATTTCTCTTCAGTCTATCCGTTTGGTTTGGCCAACTAGATTGATTTATCTTCAGTGGGAGAGGTGAAGGAAATATGCCCTAGAGGCAATAATAAAGTTGTTATTTATATTTCCTTATATCATGATAAATGTTTATTATTCATGCTAGAATTGTATTAACCGGAAATTTAGTACATGTGTGGATACATAGACAAACAGAGTGTCCCTAGTATGCCTCTACTTGACTAGCTCGTTAATCAAAGATGGTTAAGTTTCCTAGGCATAGACATGCATTGTCATTTGATGAATGAGATCACATCATTAGAGAATGATGTGATGGACAATACCCATCTGTTAGCTTAGCATAATGATTGTTTAGTTTTTCTGCTATTGCTTTCTTCATGACTTATACATGTTCCTCAGACTATAAGATTATGCAACTCCCGAATACCGGAGCAACACCTTGTGTGTTATCAAACGTCACAACGTAACTGGTGATTATAAATATGCTCTATAGGTGTCTGCGATGGTGTTTGTTGAGTTGTCATAGATCGAGATTAGGATTTTTCACTTTGTGTATCAGAGAGGTATCTCTGGGCCCTCTCAGTAATGCACATCACTATGAGCCTTGCAAGCAATGTGACTAATGAGTTAGTTACAGTATGATGCATTACGGAATGAGTAAAGAGACTTGCCGGTAACGAGATTGAACTAGGTATGATGATACCGACAATCGAATCTCGGGCAAGTAACATACCGATGATAAAGGGAACAATGTATGTTGTTATGCGGTTTGACCGATAAAAATATTTGTAAAATATGTAGGAGCCAATGTGAGCATCCAGGATCCGCTATTGGTTATTGACCGGAGATGTGTCTCGGTCATGTCTACATAGTTCTCGAACCCGTAGGGTCCGTACACTTAACGTTCGATGACGATTTGTATTATGAGTTATGTGATTTGATGACCGATGTTTGTTCGGTGTCCCAGATGAGATCACGGGCATGACGAGGAGTCTCGAAATGGTCGACACATAAATATTTATATATTAGACAATGTTATTCGGACACCGGATGAGTTCATTATCAGAGTAACGGAGGGTTATCGAAACCCCCCGGAGAAACTAATGGGCCTCGATGGGCCTTAGTGGGAAGAGAGGAAGGGACAGGAGGGGCTGGCCACGCATCCCCCTTGGGTTCGAATTGGACTAGGGGAAGGGGGCGGCACCCCCCTTTCCTTCCCTTCCCTCTCTCCCTTCCTTCTTCCCCCTCTTCCTTAGGTGGAAACCTACTAGGACTTGGAGTCCTAGTAGGATTTCCCTCTCCTAGCGTGCCCTAGGAGGGCCGGCCGGCCTCCCCTCACCTCCTTTATATACGGGGGCAGGGAGGCGCCCTAGGACACACAAGTTTCTCTTAACCGTGTGTGGTGCCCCCCTCCACAGTTACACACCTCGATCATATCGTCATAGTGCTTAGTCGAAGCCCCGCGCCGATAACTTCATCATCACCGTCGCCACACCGTCATGTTAATAGAACTCTCCCTCCGTCTCAACTGGATCAAGAGTTCGAGGGACGTCATTGAGCTGAACGTGTGCTGATCGCGGAGGTGTCGTACGTTCGGTACTTGGATCGGTTGGATCGCGAAGACGTTCGACTACATCAACTGCGTTACCAAATGCATCCGCTCTCAGTCTACGAGGCTACGTGGACACACTCTACCCGCTCGTTGTTATGGATCTCCTAGATGGATCTTACGTGATCGTAGGTAAAAAAATTCAAATATTGCGTTCCCCAACAGTGGTATCAGAGCCAGGTCTATGCGTAGATGTTATATGCACGAGTAGAACACAATGAGTTGTGGGCGATAATAGTCATACTGCTTACCAGCAACGTCTTACTTTGATTTGGCGGTATTGTTGGATGAAGCAGCCCGGACCGACATTACATGATCGCGTTCATGAGACTGGTTCTACTGACGTGCTTCGCACACATGTGGCTAGCGGGTGTCTGTTTATCCAGCTTTAGTTCGATCGAGTTTGACTATGCCCGGTCCTTGTTGAAGGTTAAAACAACACACTTGACGAAAAATCATTGTGGTTTTGATGCGTAGGTAAGAACGGTTCTTGCTAGAAGCCCGTAGCAGCCACGTAAAACTTGCAATAACAAAGTAGAGGATGTCTAACTTGTTTTTACATGGCATGTTGTGATGTGATATGGTCAAGACATGATGAGATATAAATTGTTGTATGAGATGATCATGTTTTGTAACAGTTATCGGCAACTGGCAGGAGCCATATAGTTGTCGCTTTATTGTATGAAATGCAATCGCCATTTAATTGATTTACTTTATCACTAAGCGGTCACGGTAGTCGTAGAAGCAATAGTTGGGAAGACGAAAACGATGCTACGATGGAGATCCAGGTGTCAAGCCGGTGACGATGGTGATCATGATGGTGCTTTGGAGATGGAGATCAAAGGCATAAGATGATGATGGCCATACCATATCACTTATATTTGATTGCATGTGATGTTTATCTTTTATGCATCTTATTTTGCTTAGTACGGCGCTAGCATTATAAGATGATTTCTCACTAAATTTCAAAGTACAAGTGTTCTCCCTAAGTATGCATCATTGCTACAGTTCGTCGTGCCGAGACACCACGTGATGATCGGGTGTGATAAGCTCTACGTTCACATACAATTGGTGCAAGCCAGTTTTGCACAAGCAGAATACTCAGGTTAAACTTGACGAGCCTAGCATATTCATATATGGCCTTGGAACACTGAGACCGAAAGGTTGAGCGTGAATCATATAGTAGATATGATCAACATAGTGATGTTCACCATTGAAAACTTCTCCATCTCAAGTGATGATCGGACATGGTTTAGTTGATATGGATCACGTGATCATTTAGATGACTAGAGGGATGTCTATCTAAGTGGGAGTTCTTAAGTAATATGATTAATTGAATTTTAATGTGTTCCTAGAGAAAGCTAAGTTGAAAGATGATGGTACCAACTACACAGACTGGGTCCGTAACTTGAGGGTAATCCTCATTGCTGCATAGAAGAATTACGTCCTGGAAGCACCGCTAGGTGAAAAGCCCGCTGCAGGAGGAACTCCAGATGTTATGAACATTTGGCAGAGCAAAGCTGATGACTACTCGATAGTTCAGTGTGCCATGCTTTACGGCTTAGAATCGAGACTTCAACTATGTTTTGAACGTCATGGAGCATATGAGATGTTCCAGGAGTTGAAGTTAATATTTCAAGCAAAAGCCCGGATTGAGAGATATGAAGTCTCCAATAAGTTCTACAGCTGCAAAATGGAGGAGAATAGTTCTGTCAGTGAACTTATACTCAGAATGTTTGGGTACCACAACCACTTGACTCAACTGGGAGTTAATCTTCCTGATGATAGTGTCATTGACAGAGTTCTTCAATCACTGCCACCAAGCTACAAAAGCTTCCCGATGAAATATAATATGCAAGGGATGGATAAGACAATTCCCGAGCTCTTCGCAATGCTAAAGACTGCGAAGGTAGATGATACGTCTCCAACGTATCTATAATTTTTGATTGCTCCATGCTATATTATCTACTGTTTTGGACATTATTGGGCTTTATTATCCACTTTTATATTATTTTTGGGACTAACTATTAACCAAAGGCCCAGCCCAGAATTGCTGTTTTTTTTGCCTATTTTAGGGTTTCGAAGAGAAGGAATATCAAAGGGAGTCCAAATGGAATGAAACCTTCGGGAACGTGATTTTCTCAATGAACAAGACCCAAGAGACTTGGACCCTACGTCAAGAAACTAAAGAGGAGGCCACGAGGTAGGGGATGCGCCTACCCCCCCCCCCAGGCGCGCCCTCCACCCTCGTGGGCCCCCTGTTGCTCCACCGACGTACTCCTTCCTCCTATATATACCTACGTAGCCCCAAACGATCAGATACGGAGCCAAAACCCTAATTACACTGCCGCAACTTTCTGTATCCATGAGATCCCATCTTGGGGCCTGTTCCGGAGCTCCGCCGGAGGGGGCATCAATCACAGAGGGCTTCTACATCATCACCATAGCCCCTCCGATGAAGTGTGAATAGTTCACCTCAGACCTACGGGTCCATAGTTATTAGCTAGATGGCCTCTTCTCTCTTTTTGGATCTCAATACAATGTTCTCCCCCTCTCTTGTGGAGATCTATTCGATGTAATCTTCTTTTTGTGGTGTGTTTGTTGAGATCGATGAATTGTGGGTTTATGATCAAGTCTATCTATGAATAATATTTGAATCTTCTCTGAATTCTTTTATGTATGATTGGTTATCTTTGCAAGTCTCTTCGAATTATCAGTTTGTTTTGGCCTACTAGATTGATCTTTCTTGCAATGGGAGAAGTGCTTAGCTTTGGGTTCAATCTTGCGGTGTCCTTTCCCAGTGACAGTAGGGGCAGCAAGGCATGCATTGTATTGTTGCCATCGAGGATAACAAGATGGGGTTTTCATCATATTGCATGAGTTTATCCCTCTACATCATGTCATCTTGCTTAAGGCGTTACTCTATTTTCATTAACTTAATACTCTAGATGCATGTTGGATAGCGGTCGATGAGTGGAGTAATAGTAGTAGATGCAGGCAGGAGTCGGTCTACTTGTCTCGGACGTGATGCCTATATACATGATCATACCTAGATATTCTCATAACTATGCTCAATTCTGTCAATTGCTCAACAGTAATTTGTTCACCCACCGTAGAATACCTATGGTCTTAAGAGAAGCCACTAGTGAAACCTATGGCCCCCGGGTCTATCTTCATCATATTAATCTTCCAATACTTAGTAATTTCCTTTGTTTTTTACTTTGCTTTTATTTTACTTTGCATCTTTATCATAAAAATACCAAAAATATTATCTTATCATATCTATCAGATCTCACTCTTTTAAGTGGTCGTGAAGGGATTGACAACCCCTTATCGCGTTGGTTGCGATGATTTATTTGTTTTGTGCAGATACGAGGGACTCGCGCGTAGCCTCCTACTGGATTGATACCTTGGTTCTCAAAAACTGAGGGAAATACTTATGCTACTCTGTTGCATCATCCCTTCCTCTTCGGGGAAAACCAACGCAGTGCTCAAGAGGTAGCAAGAACGATTTCTGGCGCTGTTGCCGGGGAGTCTACGCAAAAGTCAATATACCAAGTACCCATCACAATCCCTATCTCCCGCATTACATTATTTGCCATTTGCCTCTCATTTTCCTCTCCCCCACTTCACTCTTGCCGTTTTATTCGCCCTCTCTCTCTCTATCCTCCCTCTCTTTCTCTATTTGCCTCTTTTTGCCCGCTTGCTTTTTGTTTGCTTGTGTGTTGGATTGCTTACTTGTCACGATGGCTCAAGATAACACTAAATTGTGTGACTTTACCAATACCAACAACAATGATTTTATTAGCACTCCGATTGCTCCTCTTACCGATGCTGAATCTTGTGAAATTAATACTGCTTTGCTGAATCTTGTCATGAAAGATCCGTTTTCCGGCCTTCCTAGTGAAGATGTCGCTACCCATATAAATAGCTTCGTTGATTTGCGTGATATGCAAAAGAATAAAGATGTGGGTAACGATATTGTTAAATTGAAGCTATTTCCTTTTTCGCTTAGAGATCGTGCTAAAGCTTGGTTTTCGTCTTTGCCTAAGAATAGTATTGATTCATGGAATAAGTTCAAAGATTCTTTTATCTCTAAGTATTTTCCTCCCACTAAGATCATCTCCCTTAGAAACGATATTATGAATTTTAAGCAACTTGATCATGAACATGTTGCACAAGCTTGGGAGAGGATGAAATTAATGATACGTAATTGCCCTACTCATGGTTTGAATTTGTGGATGATTATACAAAAATTTTATGCCGGATTGAATTTTGCTTCTAGAAATCTTTTAAATTCAGCCGCAGGAGGCACTTTTATGGAAATCACTTTAGGAGAAGCTACTAAACTCCTAGATAATATTATGGTTAATTATTCTCAATGGCATACTGAAAGATCTACTAATAAAAAGGTGCATGCGATAGAAGAAATTAATGTCTTGAGTGGAAAGATGGATGAACTTATGAAATTATTTGCTAGTAAAAGTGTTTCTTCTGATCCTAATGATATGCCCTTGTCTACTTTGATTGAGAATAATAATGAATCTATGGATGTGAATTTTGTTGGTAGGAACAATTTTGGTAACAACGCGTATAGAGGAAATTTTAATCCTAGGCCTTATCCTAGTAATCCCTCTAATAATTATGGTAATTCCTGCAACAATTCTTATGGTAATTATAATAAGATGCCCTCTGATTTTGAATCTAATATTTACTTCGCAAAAGAATTTAAATGCTTCGATTGAAGAAAAATTGCTTAAGATTGATGAGTTGGCTAGGAATGTTGATAGAATTTCTCTTGATGTTGATTCTTTGAAACTTAGATCTATTCCACCTAAGCATGATATCAATGAGTCTCTCAAAGCCATGAGAATTTCCATTGATGAGTGCAAAGAAAGAACCGCTAGGATGCATGCTAAGAAAGATGCCTTTATAAGAGTGTGTTCTTCTAGTTCCTATGAAAATAAAGATGAAGATCTAAAAGTTATTGATGTGTCCCCTATTAAATCTTTGTTTTGCAATATGAATCTCAATAATGATGGGACTGATTATGATCCACCTTTACCTAGAAGACGTTCCAAGAATTCAGAGTTTTTAGATCTTGATGTTAAAATTGATAAAAGTGGGATCGAAGAAATTAAAACCCTAGATGTTGCTAAACCCACTATTTTGGATTTCAAGGAATTTAATTATGAAAATTGCTCTTTGATTGATTGTATTTCCTTGTTGCAATCCGTGCTAAATTCTCCTCACGCTTATAGTCAAAATAAAGTGTTCACTAAACATATCGTTGATGCCTTGATGCAATCTTATGAAGAAAAACTTGAATTGGAAGTTTCTATCCCTAGAAAACTTTATGATGAGTGGGAACCAACTATTAAAATTAAAATAAAAGATCATGAATGCTATGCTTTGTGTGATTTGGGTGCTAGTGTTTCCACGATTCCAAAGACTTTGTGCGATTTGTTAGGTTTCTGTGATTTTGATGATTGCTCTCTAAACTTGCACCTTGCGGATTCCACTATTAAGAAACCTATGGGAAAAATTAATGATAGTCTTATTGTTGCAAATAGGAATTATGTGCCCGTAGATTTTATTGTTCTTGACATAGATTGCAATCCTTCATGTCCTATTATTCTTGGTAGACCTTTCCTTAGAACGATTGGTGCAATTATTGATATGAAGGAAGGAAATATTAGATTCCAATTTCCGTTAAGGAAAGGCATGGAACACTTTCCTAGAAAGAAAATTAAATTACCTTATGAATCTATTATGAGAGCCACTTATGGATTGCCTACCAAAGATGGCAATACCTAGATCTATCCTTGCTTTTTATGCCTAGCTAGGGGCGTTAAACGATAGCGCTTGTTGGGAGGCAACCCAATTTTATTTTTATTCCTTGCTTTTTGCTCCTGTTTAGTAATAAATAATTTATCTAGCCTCTGTTTAGGTTGTGTTTTTTGTGTTTAATTAGTGTTTGTGCCAAGTAGAACCGTTGGGAAGACTTGGGGAAAGTCTTGTTAATCTTGCTGTAAAAAACAGAAACTTTAGCGCTCACGAGAACTGCTGCAATTTTTATTTGGAATGTGCTATTTAGATAATTCTTTATGCAGATGGTTAATAGATAAATTCCTCACGTCCAGAAATTTATTTTAGAATTTTTGGGGTTCCAGATCTTGCGCTAGCTACAGATTACTACAGATTGTTCTGTTTTTGACAGATTCTGTTTTTCGTGTGTTGTTTGCTTATTTTGATGAATCTATGGCTAGTAAAATAGTTTATAAACCATAGAGAAGTTGGAATACAGTAGGTTTAACACCAATATAAATAAATAATGAGTTCATTACAGTACCTTGAAGTGGTCTTTTGTTTTCTTTCGCTAACGGAGCTCACGAGATTTTCTACTTTAAGTTTTGTGTTGTGAAGTTTTCAAGTTTTGGGTAAAGATTTGATGGATTATGGAACAAGGAGTGGCAAGAGCCTAAGCTTGGGGATGCCCATGGCACCCCCAAGATAATCTAAGGATACCTAAAAGCCAAAGCTTGGGGATGCCCCGAAAGGCATCCCCTCTTTTCGTCTACTTCTATCGGTAACTTTACTTGGAGCTATATTTTTATTCACCACATGATATGTGTTTTGCTTCGAGCGTCTTGTATGATTTGAGTTTTTGCTTTTTAGTTTACCACAATCATCCTTGCTGTACACACCTTTTGAGAGAGCCATACATGATTTGGAATTTGTTAGAATACTTTATGTGCTTCACTTATATCATTTGAGTTATATAGTTTTGCTCTAGCACTTCACTTATATCTTTTAGAGCACGGTGGTGGATCTGTTTTATTGATATCTCATGCTTCACTTAGATTATTTTGAGAGTCTTAAATAGCATGGTAATTTGCTTAAATAATCCTAATATGCTTGGTATTTAAGAATATTTCTTATGAGTGTGTTGAATGCTATGAGAAGTTTGATGCTTGGTAATTGTTTTGAGATATGAAGATGGTGATATTAGAGTTATGCTAGTTGAGTAGTTGTGAATTTGAGAAATACTTGTGTTAAGGTTTGTGATTCCCGTAGCATGCACGTATGGTGAACCGTTATGTGATGAAGTCGGAGCATGATTTATTTATTGATTGTCTTCCTTATGAGTGGCGGTCGGAGACGAGCGATGGTCTTTTCCTACCAATCAATCCCCCTAGGAGCATGCGCATAATACTTTGCTTTGATAACTTGTAGATTTTTGCAATAAGTATATGAGTTCTTTATGACTAATGTTGAGTCCATGGATTATACGCACTTTTCTCACCCTTCCACCGTTGCTAGCCTCTCTAATACCGCGCACCTTTCGCCGGTATCATACACCCACCATATACCTTCCTCAAAACAGCCACCATACCTACCTATTATGGCATTTCCATAGCCATTCCGAGATATATTGCCATGCAACTTTCCACCGTTCCGTTTATTATGACACACTCCATCATTGTCATATTGCTTAGCATGATCATGTAGTTGACATCGTATTCTGGCAAAGCCACCATTCATAATTCTTTCATACATGTCACTCTTGATTCATTGCACATCCCAGTACACCGCCGGAGGCATTCATATAGAGTCATATTTTGTTCTAAGTATCGAGTTGTAATTGTTGAGTTGTAAGAAAATAAAAGTGTGATGATCATCATTATTAGAGCATTGTCCCAGTGAGGAAAGGATGATGGAGACTATGATTCCCCACAAGTCGGGATGAGACTCCGGACGAAAAAAAAAGAGAAAGAAAAGAGGCCATAAAAATAGAAAAGGCCCAAATAAAAAATGAGAGAAAAAGAGAGAAGGGACAATGTTACTATCCTTTTAGCACACTTGTGCTTCAAAGTAGCACCATGATATTCATGATAGAGAGTCTCCTATGTTATCACTTTCATATACTAGTGGGAATTTTTCATTATAGAACTTGGCTTGTATATTCCAATGATGGGCTTCCTCAAAATGCCCTAGGTCTTCATGAGCAAGCAAGTTGGATGCACACCCACTTAGTTTATTTTGTTGAGCTTTCATATACTTATAGCTCTAGTGCATCCGTTGCATGGCAATCCCTACTCACTCACATTGATATCTATTGATGGGCATCTCCATAGCCCGTTGATACGCCTAGTTGATGTGAGACTATCTTCTCCCTTTTTGTCTTCTCCACAACCACCATTCTATTCCACTTATAGTGCTATATCCATGACTCACGCTCATGTATTGCGTGAAGATTGAAAAAGTTTGAGAAATCAAAAGTATGAAACAATTGCTTGGCTTGTCATCGGGGTTGTGCATGATTTAAATATTTTGTGTGGTGAAGATGGAGCATAGCCAGACTATATGATTTTGTAGGGATAACTTTCTTTGGCCATGTTATTTTGAGAAGACATGATTGCTTTGTTAGTATGCTTGAAGTATTATTATTTTTATGTCAATATTAAACTTTTATCTTGAATCTTTCGGATCTGAATATTCATACCACAATTAAGAAGAATTACATTAAAATTATGCCAAGTAGCACTCCGCATCAAAAATTCTGTTTTTATCATTTACCTACTCGAGGACGAGCGGGAATTAAGCTTGGGGATGCTTGATACGTCTCCAACGTATCTATAATTTTTGATTGCTCCATGCTATATTATCTACTGTTTTGGACATTATTGGGCTTTATTATCCACTTTTATATTATTTTTGGGACTAACCTATTAACCGGACGCCCAACCCAGAATTGTTGTTTTTTGCCTGTTTTAGGGTTTCGAAGAAAAGGAATATCAAACGGAGTCCAAACGGAATGAAACAATCGGGAATGTGATTTTCTCAACGAACAAGACCCAGGAGACTTGGACCCTACGTCAAGAAAAAAAAGAGGAGGCCACGAGGTAGGGGGCGCGCCTACCTACCCCCCCCCCCCCCCCAAGCGCGCCCTCCACCCTCGTGGGCCCCCTGTTGCTCCACCAACGTACTCATTCCTCCTATATATAACTACGTACCCCCAAACGATCAGATACGGAGCCAAAACCCTAATTCCACTACCGCAACTCTCTGTATCCATGAGATCCCATCTTGGGGCCTGTTCCGGAGCTCCGTCGGAGGGGGCATCAATCACGGAGGGCTTCTACATCATCACCATAGCCCCTCCGATGAAGTGTGAGTAGTTCACCTCAGACCTGCGGGTCCATAGTTATTAGCTAGATGGCTTCTTCTCTCTTTTTGGATCTCAATACAATGTTCTCCCCCTCTCTTGTGGAGATCTATTCGATGTAATCTTCTTTTTGCGGTGTGTTTGTTGAGACCGATGAATTGTGGGTTTATGATCAAGTCTATCTATGAATAATATTTGAATCTTCTCTGAATTCTTTTATGTATGATTGGTTATCTTTGCAAGTCTCTTTGAATTATCAGTTTGGTTTGGCCTACTAGATTGATCTTTCTTGCAATGGGAGAAGTGCTTAGCTTTGGGTTCAATCTTGCGGTGTCCTTTCCCAGTGACAGTAGGGGCAGCAAGGCACGTATTGTATTGTTGCCATCGAGGATAACAAGATGGGGTTTTCATCATATTGCATGAGTTTATCCCTTTACATCATGTCATCTTGCTTAAGGCGTTACTCTGTTTTCATTAACTTAATACTCTAGATGCATGCTGGATAGCGGTTGATGAGTGGAGTAATAGTAGTAGATGCAGGCAGGAGTCGGTCTACTTGTCTCGGACGTGATGCCTATATACATGATCATACCTAGATATTCTCATAACTATGCTCAATTCTGTCAATTGCTCAACAGTAATTTGTTCACCCACCGTAGAATACTTATGCTCTTGAGAGAAGCCACTAGTGAAACCTATGGCCCCCGGGTCTATCTTCATCATATTAATCTTCCAATACTTAGTAATTTCCTTTGCTTTTTACTTTGCTTTTATTTTACTTTGCATCTTTATCATAAAAATACCAAAAATATTATCTTATCATATCTATCAGATCTCACTCTCGTAAGTGGTCGTGTAGGAATTGACAACCCCTTATCGCGTTGGTTGCGAGGATTTATTTGTTTTGTGCAGGTACGAGGGACTCGCGCGTAGCCTTCTACTGGATTGATACCTTGGTTCTCAAAAACTGAGGGAAATACTTACGCTACTTTGCTGCATCATCCCTTCCTCTTCGGGGAAAACCAACGCAGTGCTCAAGAGGTAGCAGTAGAAATCAAGAAGGAGAATCAAGCGTTCATGGTAAACAAGACCACTAGTTTCAAGAAGAAGAGCAAAGGGAAGAAGGAGAACTTCAAGAAGAACGGCAAGCAAGTTGCTGCTCTCAAGTGAAGAAGCCCAAGTCTGGACCTAAGCCTGAGACTGAGTGCTTCTACTACAAAGGGTCTGGTCACTGGAAGCGGAACTGCCCCAAGTATTTGGCGGATAAGAAGGATGGCAAAGTGAAAGGTATATTTGATATGCATGTTATTGATGTGTACCTTACTAATGCTCGTAGTAGCACCTGGGTATTTGATACTGGTTCTGTTGCTCATATTTGCAACTCGAAACAGGAGCTACAAATTAAACAAAGATTGGCTAAGGACGAGGTGATGATGCGCGTGGGAAATGGTTCCAAAGTCGATGTGATCGCCGTAGGCACGCTACCTCTACATCTACCTTCGGGGTTAGTTTTAGACCTGAATAATTGTTATTTGGTGCCAGCGTTAAGCATGAACATTATATCTGGATCTTGTTTGATGCGAGACGATTATTCATTTAAATCAGAGAATAATGGTTTATCTATTTATATGAGTAATATCTTTTATGGTCATGCACCCTTGATGATTAGTCTATTTATGTTGAATCTCGATAGTAGTGATACACATATTCATAGTATTGAAGCTAAAAGATACAAGTTTAATAATGATAGTGCAACTTATTTGTGGCACTGCCGTTTAGGTCATATGGTGTAAAGCTCATGAAGAAGCTCCATGCTGATGGATTTTGGAATCACTTGATGCTTGCAAACCATGCCTCATGGGCAAGATGACCAAGACTCCGTTCTCCGGAACAATGGAGCAAGCAACAGACTTATTGGAAATAATACATACTGATGTATGCGGTCCAATGAGTGTTGATGCTCGCGGCGGGTATCGTTATTTTCTGACCTTCACAGATGATTTGAGCAGATATGGGTATATCTACTTAATGAAACATAAGTCTAAAACATTTGAAAAGTTCAAAGAATTTCAGAGTGAAGTGGAAAATCATCGTAACAAGAAAATAAAGTTTCTACGATCTGATCGTGGAGGTGAATATTTGAGTTATGAGTTTGGTCTTCATTTGAAATAATGTGGAATAGTTTCGCAACTCATGCCACCTGGAACACCACAGCGTAATGGTGTGTCTGAACGTCATAACCACACTTTATTAGATATGGTGCAATCTATGATGTCTCTTTACTGATTTACCGCCATCATTTTGGGGTTATGCTTTAGAGACGGCTGCATTCACGTTAAATAGGGCACCATCGAAATCCGTTGATACGACACCATATGAACTCTAGTTTGGCAAGAAACCCAACTTGTCGTTTCTTAAAGTTTGGGGCTGCGATGCTTATGCGAAAAAACTTCAACCTGATAAGCTCGAACCCAAATCGGAGAAATGTGTCTTCATAGGATACCCAAAGGAGACTGTTGGGTACACCTTCTATCATAGATCCGAAGGCCAGATATTCGTTGCTAAGAATGATCCTTTCTAGAGAAGGAGTTTCTCTCGAAAGAAGTGAGTGGGAGGAAACTAGAACTTGATGAGGTAATTATACCTTCTCCCTTATTGGAAAGTAGTTCATCACAGAAATTAGTTCTAGTGATTCCTACACCAATTAGTGAGGAAGCTAATGATGATGATCATGAAACTTCTGATCAAGTTACTACCGAACCTCATAGTACACTAGAGTGGTACGGTAATCCTGTTCTGGAAGTAATGTTACTTGGCCATGACGAACCTACGAACTATGAGAAAGCGACGATGAGCCCAGATTCCGCAAAATGGCTTGAGGCCATGAAATCTGAGATGGGATCCATGTATGAGAACAAAGTACGGACTTCGGTTGACTTGCCCGATGATCGGCAAGCAATAGAGAATAAATGGATTTTCAAGAAGAAGACTGACGCTGACGGTAATGTTAGTGTCTACAAAGCTCGATTTGTTGCAGAAGGTTTTCGACAAGTTAAAGGAGTTGACTACGACAAGACCTTCTCACCCGTAGCAATGCTTAAGTCTGTCCGAATCATGTTAGCAATTGCCACATTTTATGATTATGAAATTTGGCAAATGGATGTCAAAACTGCATTCCTTAATGGATATCTTAAAGAAGAGTTGTATATGATGCAACCAGAAGGTTTTGTTAATCCGAAAGGTGCTAACAAAGTGTGCAAGCTCCAGCGATCCACTTATGGACTGGTGCAAGCCTCTCGGAGTTGGAATATACGCTTTGATAGTGTGATCAAAGCATATGGTTTCATACAGACTTTTGGAGAAGCCTGTGTTTACAAGAAATTGAGTGGGAGCTCTGTAGCATTTCTTATATTATATGTGGATGACATATTGTTGATCGGAAATGATATTGAATTTCTGAATAGCATAAAAGGATACTTGAATATGAATTTTTCAATGAAAGACCTCGGTGAAGCTGCTTATATATTGGGCATCAAGATCTATAGAGATAGATCAAGACGCTTAATTGGACTTTCACAAAGCACATACCTTGATAAAGTTTTGAAGAAGTTCAAAATGGATCAGTCAAAGAAAGGGTTCTTTCATGTGTTGCAAGGTGTGAAGTTGAGTCAGACTCAATGCCCGACCACTGCAGAGATAGAGAGAAAATGAAAGTCATTCCCTATGCCTCAGCCATAGTTTCTATCATGTATGCAATGTTGTGTACCAGACCTAATGTGTGCCTTGCTGTTAGTTTAGCAGGGAGGTACCAAAGTAATCCAAGAGTGGATCACTGGACAGCGGTCAAGAACATCCTGAAATACCTGAAAAGAACTAAGGATATGTTTCCCGTTTATGGAGGTGACAAAGAGCTCTTTGTAAATGGTTACGTCGATGCAACCTTTGACACTGATCCAGATGACTCTAAGTCTCAAACCGGATACGTATTTATATTGAATGGTGGAGCTGTCAGTTGGTGCAGTTCCAAGCAGAGCGTCATGGCGGGATCTACGTGTGAAGCGGAGTACATAGCTACTTCGGAAGCATCAAATGAAGGAGTCTGGATGAAGGTGTTCATATCCGATCTAGGTGTAATACCTAGTGCATCGGGTCCAATGAAAAACTTTTGTGACAATACTGGTGCAATTGCCTTGGAAAAGGAATCCAAATTTCACAAGAGAACCAAGCACATCAAGAGACGCTTCAATTCCATCCGCGATCAAGTCAAGTAGGGAGAGATAGAGATTTGCAAGATACATACGGATCTGAATGTTGCAGACCCGTTGACTAAGCCTCTCTCACGAGCAAAACATGATCAGCACCAAGACTCCATGGGTGTTAGAATCATTACTACGTAGTCTAGATTATTGACTCTAGTGCAAGTGGGAGACTGAAGGAAATATGCCCTAGAGGCAATAATAAAGTTGTTATTTATATTTCCTTATGTCATGATAAATATTTATTATTCATGCTAGAATTGCATTAACCGGAAATTTAGTACATGTGTGGATGCATAGACAAATAGAGTGTCCCTAGTATGCCTCTACTTGACTAGCTCGTTAATCAAAGATGGTTAAGTTTCCTAGCCATAGACATGTGTTGTCATTTGATGAACGAGATCACATCATTAGAGAATGATGTGATGGACAAGACCCATCCGTTAGCTTAGCATAATGATCGTTTAGTTTTTCTGCTATTGCTTTCTTCATGACTTATACATGTTCCTCAGACTATGAGATTATGCAACTCTCGAATACCGGAGGAACACCTTGTGTGCTATCAAATATCACAGCGTAACTAGGTGATTATAAAGATGCTCTACAGGTGTCTCCGATGTGGTTTGACCAATAAAAATCTTCATAGAATATGTAGGAGCCAATATGAGCATCCAGGTTCCCCCATTGGTTATTGACCGGAGATGTTTCTCGGTCATGTCTACATAGTTCTCGAACCCGTAGGGTCCGCACGCTTAACGTTCGATGACGATTTGTATTATGTGTTATGTGATTTGATGACAGAAGTTTGTTCGGAGTCCCGGATGAGATCACAGACATGACTAGGAGTCTTGAAATGGTCGAGACATAAAGATTGATATATTGGACGATGTTATTCGGACACCAGATGAGTTTCGAGAGGTAGCGGATAATTATCGGAGTGCCGGAGGGTTATTGGAACCCCCAGGGGAACTGATGGACCTCGATGGGCCTTAGTGGGAAGAGAGGAAGGGCCAGGAGGGTCTGCCCCCCTTGGGCCCGAATTGGACTAGGGAAAGGGGCCGGCGTCCCCCCTTTCCTTCCCTTCCCTCTCTCCCTTCCTTCTCCCCCCTCTTCCTTAGGTGGAAACCTATTAGGACTTGGAGTCCTAGTAGTATTCCCCTCTCCTGGTGTGCCCTAGGAAGGCCGGCCGGCCTCCCCTCCCCTCCTTTATATACGGGGGCAGGGAGGCACCCTAGGACACACAAGTTTCTCTTAACCATGTGCAGTGCCCCCCTCCACAGTTACACACATCGGTCATATTGTCGTAGTGCTTAGGCGAAGCCCTGCGTCGATAACTTCATCATCACCGTCGCCACACTGTCGTGCTGACGGAACTCTCCCTCGGTCTCAACTGGATCAAGAGTTCGAGGGACGTCATCGAGCTGAACGTGTGCTGATCGCGGAGGTGTCGTACCTTAGGTACTTGGATCGGTTGGATCGCGAAGACGTTCGACTATATCAACCGCGTTACTAAACTTTCTGCTTTCGGTCTACGAGGGTATGTGGATACACTCTCCCTGCTCATTGTTATGCATCTCCTAGATGGATCTTGCGTGATCGTAGGTAATTTTTTTGAAATATTGTGTTCCCCAACAAGAGGTGCTTTGTAGTGGGTTCAATCTAGCGATGTCCTCACCTCGTGACAGAAGGGATAGCGAGGCACGTATTGTATTATTGCTATTAAGAGGAAAACGACGGGGTTTAATCATATTGCTTGATTTTATTCTGTGTACATTATGTCATCATACTTTATGCATTACTCTGTTTGTTATGAACTTAATGCGTACAGAGGCAAACATAGAAGCGCTCTCGAAGTGCAGTAATAGTAGTAGATGGAGGCAGGAGTTGGTCTACTTGTCAAGGACGTAATGCCTATATATATTGATGATTGCCATGAATAACGTCATAACTATGCGCTTTTCTATCAGTTGCCCAATTGTAATTTGTTTACCCACCATATGCTATTTTTATGAGAGAGAAGCCTCCAGTGAAAACTATGGCCCCGGGTCTAATTTAATCATATTACAAAAACCGAAAATATCTTGCTGCAGTTTTTTTCTTTTATATTACTTTGCAATTTATCTATCTACTACTATCAGATTTAATCCTTGCAATTAACAAGTACAAGGGGATTGACAACCCTCTTGGCTCTTGCCCATGTTGGGTGCATATTTGCTCTTGTGTGTGTAGGTACTGGTGATTGGGCATTTGTGTGAGTCTCGTATTGGTTTGATAACCTTGGTTCTGTACAGAGGGAAATACTATCCGCTACTATATTGCTTCACCCTTCCTCTTCGGGGAAAATTTCAACGCAGCTCAAAAGTAGCAGGTCCTTGGCAGCCTTGGCGCCGACGACGACATGCGCTCCTTCGCCGGTTGTGTCCCACTCCGTCTTCATTATCTTGTTAGTTAAGTGGACGACAATTAGCAAAGTACCGATGATGATTGGAATTGATCATTTGCAATTTATCTTGATTAGTGGCAGTTGCATTTGAGTCGTGCTATGATCATATCATAGCACTGCACAAGTGCAAATGCCAATGATCAGTGGTACTCACATGCTTAAATTTGTCCTACTACTATTTTTGGCATTCAAGTTTGTTCTACTAGCATGCATATGCATTGTCCTATACTGATCATGCAATCACGTAGCACCTACTGATCATGCACACACACATTAATCTAGTAACATACACAAAGAACACCACTAAAACAGCAAGAACAGTAGCATTATAGGCACTATCAATGTGGTATGAACATACCAATCTACCATGAGTACCCTAGGCAGTAATAATGTGGCAAGAACAGGACAAATATATCAATCTAGCAAGACTAAGGCAGCATCATTCTCATCTACTCCCTCTGTTTTGAATTACTCGTCGCATAAATGGATGTATCTAGATGTATTTTAGTTCTAGATACATCTATTTCTGCGACGAGTAATTTGGAACAGAGGGAGTAAGTAGTAGCAACATCTGCATTGCTCTGATTCAACCCAAATGTACTGGATTCGAATCGAATCCGATTGACTTGAATTGAGCCAGATCGAATCCAATCCAATCCGGTGTGAACAATCAAATATAACATTGCCCTAACCATTAATCAAAGTACGCTAAGAACCCTAAGAACAAACTCATCTACAAAAGGAAGAAATCGAAGCTTGCCGAAGCGGGGGGCGGTGCAGTGTATGCCGGCCGAGGAGAAAACCCTGGTGGCAAGAGGGGTGCCACCGCCGCCGAAGATGAGCTGGCCATTCCTAGGGTCGCGACCGTGGTCCTCATCGCGCGTCGGCTGGAGGATGAGTGCCTCGTCCTCTAGCTCGCCTCCCCTTGCACGAGACGCAGGGGAGAAAACCCTTGAATGGTTGTAAAAATACCGCCATAAGCCGGACCTGTCAAAGTCGCGATCGGTGGGGTTTGTAAACCCTACGTTATCGAGCCCAGGATGAGGAGGTCTGGCATCGGTGGGGGAGCCGGAGCGCACGGTGGCGGTGTTGCCTTGCCCGTGACGGCGACATCGTGCAGAAAGGGGACGGCGCCCAGAGAACCGCGGCGAGATCCCAAACGAAAGAGGGGAGGCCCGCAATCCACCTCTCATGGATGGGGTTGCTACCATCGATGATGGGAGGAGGGCGATGGATGCAGGCCCAGAGCTGCTTTAAGTTTCATGCGGGTCAGGAAACTGATGTGGCCCGGCCAATCAAACAGGTCGATTTCATCCCGCGCGGGCCTGGCTAAGGGTAGTGCAGCCTACCAAACGCGTCCTCAATGACTAAAGATGAGATAGATTATGGCCGCTGCTAGGCGGCATCCGGATGCAGGAAAGCAAAAGAACATCTCTCTCCTGGACCATATGATCTGGACTTTACTAGCCGCTTGATGCAAGTCAACGCAACATAGTTTTCTCTCTTCTTTGTTCTCGTTCTGCTGTTCTCCTTGCAGAACGTCACACACACATTTCTCGTCTGCGTATCAAACTCCAATGGCATCGCAGGACGCCGGCAGCACCAGCTCGTAGCACTCTGCCGTCGTAGCAACTCCGGTGGCTTGGCAGCACCGGCTCGCAGCACGGCGGCGCCGTCGCAGCATCACCAGAGCAACCCGAGCCGCCATCGCAGCTCGCCGGAGTAGCCCGATCCGGTGGAGCAACAACCGTTGCAGCATCCATCGCAGCAACGTCGTCGCGGCCGAGATGTCGTCGGAGCACAACAGCGCCATCGCAGTACCACCCGTTGCAAGCATCGTCGGTTGGCGCCACTCGCAGCAACCTCGCCGTGGACTGTCGCAGCACGACGGCGGCGGCGCACCGGCTTGCAAGCACGGCGCCGCTGCATCACGATGGTGACGTCTTAGCACGCCTCGCAGCAACTGCAGCATGGTGTTAGGATCCATCAAGGATGGAGGAAGGGAGCAGGGAGGGAGGGATTGGAGCTCGCAGCACTGGGTGGCCCCCTCCGGCCTTGCAGCGGCGAGATCCACCTGCGGGAGTGCTCGAGTGCGTGGAAAAATCATGGAGGGAGCACGCCGCCGACGGAGAGACGAGTGGTTAGAATTGGGGAAGGATAAGGCTGTACTGTGCGGAGATATTTTTCCACGGGAGAGAGAAAGGGGTGTGGGTCCCACAAGACGCGTGTCGTGCGGGCGAGGCAGCTGTCGAGCAAGCCCTGCATCCGGATGACACAAAGGAGTTTTCATAGATTATCTCCGGTACATTGTCAGGTAAGAAAATTTCCTCAAAGATGATTTTGTTCATCATTTGCATTTACTTAAGCCCTGTTCGAAACTTCCCCGCTCTGTAGAGTTGGGGAGTTGAGTTTTGACAGCTTCATCAAATTCAAGTAAAATATGGTCCGCTCCCGGAGTGGAGTTCGAGGAGCGGAGAGAAACTGAACGCAACCTTATTCAGTTATTCCGAATCACTATGCTAATTATATTAGTACTTGAATGCAGCTATGTACGTACATAGAAGTGACGGTGGCCAGCTTGTGCTTAATGTTGAGTCACAAGCACATGTATTGCACGCTTTTGTCAACACTGGGTACATAGATAGGTTCTTCATCTTGGCATTTACCTTAGCGCACATGGGTTTCGAATCAGCTTCGTCTAGATGGACAGGCTTCTCGTAGGTACGGACGCGTGCGTGACAAGCCGTGTCCTTTCTTATTCTACGTGGCGCCCAGTACGAGCTCCGCCCGCGACGTGTCCTGCCCGCGGGCTCTATCCGAAAGGTAGCCGCAGCTTCCCTATAAATATTCCCTGTTCCAAGCTCCTTGCAGCAAGCAGCTGATCCGAGTTAACCATTAGCCAAAAGTGATCTTGCTTTTCCATTTCCCAAGAGATCTCAGTTCGTGTCTGTCCTCCAGTCCAGTGTTTGTTTGAGCAGCAGCCATGGCCTCCAACCAGGACAAGGCAAGCTACCGCGCCGGCGAGGCCAAGGCCCACACCGAGGTGACCATCTCGGCCGATCTTCTTCAAGTTGTTGCCGGAGCACACCCTCCGTGTTCAGTCTGCTGAAATGCTTCCATCCATCGCTCGTACGTTGCAGGAGAAGGCCGGACAGGTGACCGGCGCGACCAAGGACAAGGCGTGCGAGGCCAAGGACCGGGCGTGTGACGCGACGGGGAAGGGGCAGGGCGCCGTGGAGGCCACGAAGCAGAAGGCCGGCGAGGCAGGGCAGAAGACGTCCGAGACGGCCCAGGCCGCCAAGGACCGGGCCGCCGAGGGCAAGGACCAGACCGGCAGCTACCTCGGCCGCACGGCCGAGGCGGCCAAGCAGAAGGCCTCCGAGGCGACGGGGTACACGCAGGACAGGGCCTCCGACGCGGCGCAGTACACCAAGGACTCCGCCGTCGCCGGCAAGGACAAGACCGGCAGCGTCCTCAGCCAGGTTAGTGGGTCGGCCACTTACACTAATCAAAGACGACATTGTGTTCCAGTGTTCTGTTTGTGCTGCGTATGCTGAAGCTGAACTTGGTTTTCGTGTAGGCCGGCGAGCAAGTGAAGAACGCGGTGGTCGGCGCGAAAGACGCGGTGGCGAGCACGCTGGGGATGGGGGGAGACAGCACCTCCAGCGAAACCAAGGACGCGAGCACCACCGAGACCATCACAAAGAGCCGCCACTAGATATATACCTGTCGCGGTTGCATAATGCTTTCTTTCCTTTTAGTTCCTCTGGAGCTCCACATTCCTGTGGTGTGTCCGAGTCCGTATGTCGACGTCGGGCGAGAATGTCTGACTGACGAGAGATGTATCTTGGTGTTCAGAGTTCTCGTTTTAAGTTCCACAAATGGTGTAATAATAACAATAATAATAAAGTACTCCGTACTGTAAGTAATTTCGTCCTTAAGCGTACAGACCATGCTCATGATTTCAAGCTGTCAACATCCTGATATCCACTACGGAGTATGGCGGAAAGATCCATGATATTGATTTTTAAAACTCAAATTTAAATGTTTCAAAAAATTCCGTCAAAAATTATGAATGTTCACAACACACATGTCTACCAGCCTAAAAAATTCAGATCAAAATTCAAAGCATACAGAGAGAAACAAAAAAGTTAAAACTGAATGTGAATAGTGTAGGTTTTGACATTGTTCATGATTTTGTCTTTATTGACACTATTTTGCTGAATTTGTTTTTTTTTCTTTGTGTACTTGGAATTTTGATCCGAATTTTTTAGGATTGTAGACACATTCAGAATGTTTTGAAAGATTCTTTTTTAATTGGTATCATGAAAGCATGCAAGTCATGGTATCCCTGACATTCATCCATCGTTGTTTGGTTGTCACCTGAGGACGAACCGGCGATAAAATCGGCTTGAAGGCGATTGGATTCCCAGCACTCGATATCGGCCTGTTTTGCCCACTTCTCAGCCCATTATCGATCCAAAATCGGCCTGTTATCTGTGTAAAACAGCTCATATTTGTCGTGCTTCGACGTAAATTCAACATAAATTATTTTTATCACAACACAGAAAATCAATAAAAATCAAATAGTTCAATAAATAGATACATAAATTATTTTTATCACATCACAGAAAATCAATAAAAATCAAATAGTTCAATAAATAGTTCGATACAAATTAAATAGTTCAACAACAAATAGTTCGATATAAATTATATAGTTCAATAAATAAAAATTCATATTTCATCACACGTCGAGCTAGGCGTTGTCCTTGAGCCTTCATAGGTGCTTCATCAAATTTTGTTGTAGTCGTTGATGCACCTGTGGGTCTCGGATTTCCTAACGCATATTGAGGAAGGTCGTTCAGTTTGTCGGTAACTGGTGATCAACTTGGGCAAGAGGACCCTGCCTGTAATAGGTCCAGTGTCGAACACTGGCTCTTCCTGCTCGCTCTCAATGATCATGTTGTGCAAGAGACACAGCAAGTCATGACTTCCCACATTTGATCTTTCGACCAGGTCTGAACGAGGTACCGGACAATAGCAAATCGAGATTGAAGCACACCAAATGCCCGCTCGACATCTTTTCTGTAAGCCTCCTGAACCTTCGCAAAGTAGGAGTTCTTGCTTCCTGACACAGGGTTTGAGATAGTCTTCACAAATGTAGACCATCTCGGATAGATGCCATCTTCTAGGTAGTATCATTTGTTGTAGTGCCACCCATTGACCTCGAAGTTCACCGAAGGAGAATGACCTTCAACAAGCTTGGCAAAGACAAGGGAGCACTGCAGCACGATGATGTCATTGTGAGTTCCTGGCATAACAAAGAAGGAGTGCCAAATCCAGAGGTCATGTGTGGCCACTGCCTCAAGTACCATACTACAACCGCCTTTGACGCCTTCGTACATCCCCTGTCAAGCAAATGGACAGTTTTTCCATTTCCAATGCATGCAGTCGATGCTTTCAAGCATCCCAGAAAATCATCTTGCTGCATTCTATGTTAGGATCCGAGCAGTGTGTTCAGCATTAGGTGATCGCGAATATTGCGGTCCAAACACTACCACCACTGTCCTGCGAAACTTGTAGAAACACTCAATGGTCGTGGACTTGGTCATGCACCCATAGTCGTCGAGTGAATCACCGGGAGCTCCATATGCAAGTATCCTCATAGCTGTCGTGCACTTCTGGATTGAGGTGAATCCAAGTTTGCCGGTGCAATCCTTCTTGCACTTGAAGTAGTTGTCGAACACCCGGATGGAATTCACAATCCTGACGGGAAGCTTCCGGCTCATCCGATAATGGCGCCGAAATACTTTGTCGCCGTGCAGTGGAGCGTCGGCGAAGTAGTCAGTGTAGAGCATGCAATAGTCTTCCAAATGATGTCGGTTCTTTGCTTTCAGCCGCCCCGGTGCCGAGCCACCTCGCCGACGATGAGATGCTCCGCATCCTAGACGTCGGCATCGGCTTCCTCCTCTAGCAGCGCCGTGAGCGCCTCCTCGTCGTCCGAGTCCATCGTCCAGCAGGCAAATCGCCGAACACCTGGCAGGCGTGGTGGGCGCACAGCCGCCGGTATCCCACCCTGCGCGGCCGGAGCGCCGGAAAACCCGCCCAGGAAAGTGGTGGAGAGGTTGCCGCGGCGAAACCTTCTCTTTTTTCCGGCGGGGAATGGCCTATCTAGCGGTGATGAGCGGTAGGCAGCGCCGGGATCGGCAGGGTAACGGCAGAGCGCGCGGGGGTGGGGGCGGTGGTGGGCGCTGGGCGGCGCCGGGATCGGCAGGGTAGCGACAGAGTGCGCTGGGGCGGGGGGGGGGGGGGGGGCGAATCTGGACGATTACCTTGATTTTTTGCCTGACAGTGTGGCTCAGGCGTGATTTTCACTTCCACCGGAGCCTCCAAGCGCCCAGTGCGCTGGGTTTGGCCTGGGATCGCCGGGACCAAAAACGGGCCAAGCCGACGGATTTCGACGTCTTGGGAGCGTGACTGTGGGTATTTTCGGCGCCGGTGCAAAAAAAGTCGCTCTGAGGGCCTGTTGGAGATGCGGCTAGAGATGCTCTAATATGTTAATGCTCGTTCGGTCGTTTCCATGAAGTAAAATATTAATGCATTTTGTGCTCTCACTCCGTCCACTCAAGCTGCGGTGCCGAACAGAGGTAGGTTGGCCGTGACCCATGTAAGGAAACCTGACAAAATTACAAGTATGAAAATGTTGATGCCTCCACGGATTCAGTCATCCATTCACAGGCGCCAAGCCTGAAAACTAATTGTTGGTCAAGGTGAATGCTCAAAGTCGAAGGAGAACTTCAGTGGAAGAGAAATATATTGCAGTCACTCGCTACATTCTTACATTACAGTCCCTCTTGTTATATTTTCTCAAGCATGGGGGGCAGACAGCCGATAGCGCCTTCTGTCATCAGATATCAGACGTCAGTCATCTCTAAGATCAGAGCTACCTGGTAATGGTGAGGTTTTGTGGGAGCTGACGCGGCTGTCCAGCTTGATACGCAGACGTCCCGACAATCTCCCATGGCTCATCATTCAGCAGCAAGCTCTTGAGCACCGGGACACCTTCCAGCGTCTCCAGCTCCGGGCAATCAGTGATGGCCATCCTTCGGAGCATCGCGAAGCCACTGATCTTCTTGAGCTTGGGGCAGTAGAGCACATCGAGCTCCATGACCGAAGGGAAATTCTCCAGCGACGCTAGGGCGCTGAGCTTGCTGAGGTCGAGCGTTCTCAGGTTATACCTGTTGCTGCTAGCAAGTCCCGGGGGGAGACGGCTGAGCATGCAATGGATGATGCTGAGATACTCCAGTGCAGGCATGGAGATGGCCCCGCCCTGCTCCTCCTCCGCCCAGTCCCACTCCTCCCATCCCGTCATGTTGTGCAGCTTCAGGTTCTTCAGCTTAGGGAACGGTCTTGTCACGAAGAGGTCACCAGCGCCGCCATTTCCACTTGGAAGGGCTTGGAAGTCGGGCCCGACGAGCTTGATGGCCGGAGCCCAGTTGACCGCCAGCCCTTCCAGGCTGACCATCCCGCACAATCCGTCGGGTAGCTGGGTGCAACAACGCAGACGCGTTAGCGTGATGCCAGTCAAGCTCTTGAAGGCCATTGCAGTTGGCGCCCGCATCCAGTATGGCAGCCGACGGCCGAAGTATCCTGCCATGAACAGATCCTCCAGGTACGGCGGTGGGCAGAGCTCATCGAACACCGCCTCAATTCGCTCCTGGTCCTTTTCAGGAATCTGTTCTCCTCCCACTCCATCTTCCTCCTCATTCTTGTGGCAGATCAAGTCCAGAAAGCTGAGATGCTTCTTGCTGCCGATCATGGCCCTTGCCGCCACTGAACCACCAGGCACATTTTCCAGACCATGTATCCTAAGAGTCCTAAGATGAAAGAGATGCTCCAGTTCTTCTAAAGTACACCAGTCCCCAACCATCTTTGCCGGAAACCCATAGACTGACCTCAGATTCGTCAGCGCGCCAAACCCCTTGGGCACAACATCAACACTGGACCCATCTATGGAGAGATACCTTAGACGCCCCAGCTTTACGATGCCGTCAGGAAGCTTGTCCAGCTTCCTGCAGTTGAACAGTGCAATGTGCTCAAGGAACTTCATCTTGTGGATGTCATGGGGCAGCCTAGATACATCCGTCTGAGTGAAGGACAAATACCGTAGGTGCCTCAGCTGAGACAAATGGTCGACCAACCAGTCGCAGTCTGCAAAGCTGATATCCAGTGCCCGTAAGCTAGCAAAAGAAGAAGCAAGTGAAGGACCAGAACCACTGCCGGGCTTGAAGTTGCAGGCTATAACCAGTGTCCTTAGTGATTCCAGCTTTTCTAGGATATCCCACTCCAGTACTGAATTGGTTAATTTCATGGACAGACGGCGGATTCTCTGGTTATGTGAAAGAAGGCTTCTAATGTCGGTCTGCTCCTTGAGAACCACAAGAGCTTCTTCCCTAGCCACAAACCGAGCAAAGGAACGGACAACATCGTGCATGATGTAGGCCCATCCGCTCTCAGCTGACTCGTTGGTCTCTAGAAGGTTCCTGGCGACTAACTCCCGGTGGTACTCAGCTCCTATCTCCTCTAGGTCTAGTTGGTCTGACTCTGACCTCTCGTCGGCCTGAACAAACCCTTCACTAACCCACATGCTAATGGCTATATCCTCTAGGAATTCTGAACCCTTGGGGAAGAGTGAGTAATATAGAAAGCACTGCTTCAGCTCTGGAGATAGATCGTCGTAGCTCAGATGTACCGAGTAGTTCAGTTCCTCCTGTGACCCATGCTCTTCCCATTCGAGATTCTTGTTCAGAACAATCTCCCATTCACGTTCGCTTGGGTGTCTTGTGCTTAAGAGTCCTCCCATCACTTTAATGGCAAGTGGTAAACCGTCACATTTTTCAATGATCTTCATCCCAACATCTTTTAGCTGATCAAAGTGACTCTCGTCATCCTGCAACAATATAAGAATTAGGAATTGTACTATATATGTTTGTATGTATTTGTAGTAAATATATGACGTCCTTACATCAAGTAGCAGTACATGTACAGAAATGTCCACTGGTAAATTTTGTAAAAAGTATGGTGTCTATAAATTATTAAAAATTAGAATTAAAAATGGTATTATCCAATCCAAGTATACACAAAATGTACATCTTGTGTAAGTGAATGTTTCCTCAGAATATGCAAAGATCATCATTAACAGCTGACAATCCCCAAAACAACAGGTATAATTTCCAACTAGCGAAATCTCAGAATCTACAAACGTGGGTAGGAAAATTAAAATAGTTTCAATATCTATTTTGGAACAAAAATATTGATATTTAATATAAAAAAAGGGAATAAAATATTAGTATTCAAATATAAAAGTATTAATATACAAAATTTTAGAAACAGAAAATAAAAAAACTAAAAGTAATCACATGCTTTTCAAATATCGAAAAGGAAAAGAGAGCATTTTGGACCTCAACTATTGCTAGAGTTTAGATTACACACTTCAACTAAAAAATAGCTAAATTGAGCAATTGACTATCAAAATTTGACAAAGTACACCCATGAGACGAGTTAAACTCGTTTTGACTTGACATGAGATCACGTCACATGCCATGTTACCAAGTTTTGGAAAACCCCATTATAATATCATAAAATTATAGGAAAACACTAAAATGAAAACAGAAAGGCAAGTTTAATTTGCAAAATAATATATAAAGCTGGAGTAGATTAAAATGGTCAAATCAGATGTGCGCCTTTTTAAGGTTTGCAATTTGTTTGGTTTTGGTCAAAACAAATGAGCTGAGTGAATTGCTGACCTGCAATTGTGGCAGCTGTTTTTTGAGCAAGGACCAGGCATCATCCTCGTCCAGTTTGCTGACATGGATTTGATCGCTGCCGGAGGCTCCCATCCTGAAAGCGACGTCTTCGTTCCTCGTGGTGACAAGGACGCGGCTCCCCGGGTGCCTCCGACCGGCGTTGACGACGGGAACCTGGAGCACCTCCTTCCATGCTCGGTCGCTCCACACGTCATCCAAGACCAACAGGAATCTGTTGGCCAACAGGGCATCGGTGAGGGCTGTCTCGAGCATGGACTCATCCCTCTCGCCGCCATGCTTGCCACCGGCGTGCGTGATGGCGGCTCTCAGCAGCTCCGCCTTGTCGAAGCGCCGGGTGATGCCCAGCCATATCCTGGTCTTGAACTCCACCTTGATGGCCTCCTGCGCGAAGACCTTCTTGGCGAGGGTGCTCTTGCCCATGCCGCCCGGGCCGACGATGGACACCACCTTCACCCTGGCGGATGCCATGTCGTGGCCGTGGCTGGTGAGCTTGTGCACCAACTCCTCTGTGTCCATCTCGACCTTGTCCCCCACGATGGATGACTCGTCGAACCCTGGCGTCGTCCTGTTGATCCTGCTGTGGCTCGCCGGATCCGACGGCTGCCTCCGTTCCTCGTATGAACCGAAGTTGGCATGGAAGTTGAACACCAGGGCGTCCTTGCGGACGCTGTCCAGCTTCCCGTTCAGCCTCTTGATCCGGCCGCCGATCTCATGGGTGAAGGCCGGGTTCTGCAGGCAGAACAGAAGCGGATCGAGGAAGCCCTGCAGCTTCTTCTTCAGCTGCCCTACGAGAGAACGGAAGCGGGTGGAGCTGGAGGCATTACGCCCGCTCTCCTTCGGTCGCTCCATGGCCTCCAGTTGACAGAGCTCGAGGATGTCGGTAGCCTCGTACATGGCGTCCTTGAGCCTCCCCACCCACACCTTCACGCTTTTGTCGGTGATGTGCCTCCTCTCTGCATCGGCCAGGTAGCCCTGCAGGTACACCAGGTTGGCCTCCAGCCTCTTGATCTCGCCAGAGACGCCCAGCAGCATGCGCACCTCCTCTTCCGCCATGCTGGTAATCATCTTCTTCACGTATGGCACGAAAGCGTCCAGGACAACAGCCATGGCTCCGGCGTCCTGGATAATTTATCCTACAAATCAAGCGGGGTTCAAATTCATGCATATTCATACATATTTAAGCGTGCGTGCGACTTAAACAGCTAGATAACTAAAGTCTACTTAATCTGCTCAGGAACATCAGGATCAGGTAGATGTAGAAAAATATAAAGAAGCGTGTAGTGAACAGGTGAAAAGAAATTTACAAAACGTGCTTTGGCGGTTATACCTCAGTTTATGACGAGGGAGAAGATCTCGGCTCTTTCAGAGTATTACTCAGCACTGATGGGTGAAATGAGCAGGCCACCAGAGTCAAAGAGCTAGTACTAGCAATATCGAGTCTCTTTGCGCCGAGTATTATATTTCTACTTGAACATCAAGTAAGGTATCCACTAAGTATATCAAATCTCTTTAGTCTTTAGGGAATGTTGATCATCTGCGCCGAGTATTATAATTCTACTTGAGCTGTTGAGCATCAAGCAAGGTTTCCACTAGTATATCAAGTCTCTTTAGGGAACGTTGATCATTTGCGCCGAGTATTATATTTCTACTTGAGCATCAGGCAAGGTGTCCGCTGGGTGCAAGTATCAATTTATTTATTTTTGCGAGAGTACACCATGGTCAGTGGCGGAGCCAGGATTGGCCGATACCCCAGGCGAAAAACTAAGGGCAAAAATACCAAAAATACCCAATTTCACGGCATACAAAAGTGAAGTTATGTTGCATACCCCATCAAAACCCAAATATAATATTCAATAACAGTATTTGTTCAGTGATGATCCAACCAATAAAGTAAGACATGTCAAAGGACAATATATAACATAGATGATACAAAAGATGGTATCAAATGAACGTACTGATTGATCTGAGCCTCTCATGGATACAACTTCAATGGTAGTAGAAGCTAAACCTTCTAGGATAAATTTTTGAAATGCAAATCATAAATAGCAGGTAAAAATAGTTATATAAAACTGCATAATTATAAAACTAGAATTTATAAAATCAGTACCCACATTTACAGGACTGCAGAATTGTATATACAAAACTAAAGGAAGGAAACAGCATATAAAGGGGAAAGCATTAAGAACTAAGGTCATGCTTCAATCAGGCATCAAACTGTGACATCTAACAAGCTGGAATTTGGGAGAGCTGGAGACGGGGATAACCCTCTGTGTGTGAGCCGCTGAGGCGGAATGCCGAAGGGCGCCGGCCGCCGCGGTTGCTTCTCGAGACCTGGACGGGCACTGCTGGACTGGACGAACCGGGTCACCGCCTCGCCGGGCAGCATGCCGGGCCTGTCGCGGGATATGGGAAGGGGAGTACTGCCCGCTGCCGCACGGGGCTGGCCGCCTGGCAGTGAGAACGAGACATGGCGGCGGTCGGCGGGCGGCAGCGGCGGCTCGGCAGGATAGGGCTCGTCCATGCCGGTTCGTTCCTTTCTTTCTTTACTCGTCAAAAAAAAAAAAACACGCACGCGCAGCCGCACAGATCCTGCTTCTTTTCTCGTTCGCTCTCGCTAGTGTGGTATTGGGAGTGGCTGCGCCCCGGGCCAATAGTCATTTTTTTAACACAGTACATATGCAAACGCTCGTATAAACGCGCATACACTCACTTCTATAAACGCACACACGCATATCTTATTCTTATGAGCAACTCTACAGACTGAGTCGATATATCATAGGCGCCTCGTAGTCGACAGACGTCTCCTCCCACTGATAGTGTATCGCCAGATACCGAAATAAATCCAAGATAAATGCGAGCACCAGGACTTAAACCCTGGTAGGCTGGAGATACCATGGTCCACTTAACCATCCCAATTACAGGTTGGTTAGCATCGATAGTTTTTTTCTAGATATAGCTAGGTTGGGAAATTCCTCACACACACAGGGCTGGCTGGGCAGCTCCATCGCTGAAGTACTTCTTTTTAGAAGGCAAAAGACAATTCAAAAAACTGTGTCTGGCTGCAAACTAAACACATTCAGGCTAATCCAAAGATTAATCATCGCACATAATACAACACAACACAAGTAACCTGTCCTAAGCAAAACAACAAAGTCGTGCCTCGACCAACACCATTTACCTTGAAGAGCAATAACTGCAACCGAACCTTCCTTACCGACGCAACAACCACTCTTAAGTGCCTAATAGGAGATGGCGAGTGGGTGGTGGGGCTCGGATGATCCCGAGAAAGCCATCGTCTTTGACTTTCCGACAATGGCTTACATTGCGCCGATGAAGATCTACTTAGACCCACGGCAAGCACCAAAGAAATGCAATACAGAACCTTCAAGTCGTGTCTCCCCCGCATGATGCTCCCCAACAGAGTAAGGACGCCAAGACGTCGTCATCGTCGATCTGGAAAGGAACCTAGGCTTTCGCCTAGACACAACAACCCAAGCGAGAAAGGGCATATTCTAACACACCTCCGCGACGCCTCCAAGGAGGAGAACGGCACCCACAAGCGTCGTTGTCACAACACCGACCGAAGATGGGTAGGATTTTCACCGGTAACGTCGCATACCTCCATCCTTGCCCACCAGATTGGAGCCACTGTCCATGTTGGATCACTTCGCCACCGCAGCAGCACCTTGCCAAAGTGGATCATAATGTCGTGGAACATCGACACCCCGCACAGCCGAAGGCACGCATCACTACATCCTTCTCCCGCACGGCCAAGAACCCGCAATTCCGGATCATCCTCCACTACCAACATTGAAGGAAATATGCCCTAGAGGCAATAATAAAGTTGTTATTTATATTTCCTTATATCATGATAAATGTTTATTATTCATGCTAGAATTGTATTAACCGGAAACTTAGTACATGTGTGAATACATAGACAAACAGAGTGTCACTAGTTTGCCTCTACTTGACTAGCTCTTTGAATCAATGATGGTTATGTTTCCTAACCATAGACATGAGTTGTCATTTGATTAACGGGGTCACATCATTAGAGAATGATGTGATTGACTTGACCCATCTGTTAGCTTGACACGATGATCGTTTAGTTTGTTGCTATTGCTTTCTCCATAACTATACATGTTCCTATGACTATGAGATCATGCAATTCCCGAATGCCGGAGGAAAATTTTGTGTGCTACCAAACGTCACAACATAACTGAGTGATTATAAAGGTGCTCTACAGGTGTCTCCGATGGTGTTTGTTGAGTTGGCATGGATCAAGATTAGGATTTGTCACTCCGATTGTCGGAGAGGTATCTCTGGGCCCTCTCGATAATGTACATCACTATAAGCCTTGCAAGCAATGTAGCTAATGAGTTGGTTACGGGATGTAGCATTACAGAATGAGTAAAGAGACTTGTCGGTAATGAGATTGAACTAGGTATTGAGATACCGACAATCGAATCTCGGGCAAGTAACATACCGATGACAAAGGGAACAACGTATATCATTATGCAGTTTGACCGATAAAGATCTTCGTAGAATATGTAGGAATCAATATGAGCATCCAGATTCCGCTATTGGTTATTGACCGGAGACATGTCTCGGTCATGTCTACATAGTTCTCGAACCCATAGGGTATGCACGCTTAACGTTCGGTGACGATCGGTATTATGAGTTTATGTGTTTTGATGTACCGAAGGTAGTTGGGAGTCCCGGATATGATCACGGACATGACGAGGAGTCTCAAAATGGTCAAGACATAAAGATCGATATATTGGATGGCTATATTCGGACACCGGAAGTGTTTCGGGTGATTTTGGAGAAGATCGGAGTGCCGGAGGGGTTACCGGAACCCCCCGGGGAAGTATTGGGCCTTAGTGGGCCTTGGAGAGAGAGGGCAGTAGCCCAGGAGGTGGCGCCCCCCCAAGGGGAGTCCGAATAGGACTAGGGGAGGGGGCGCGGCCCCTCTTTCCCTCTCCCTCTCCCTCTCTCTTCCTTCCCCCTTCCTCCTTCCTAGTAGGACTAGGAAAGGATGAATCCTACTCCTACTAGGAGGAGGATTCCTCCTTTCCTTGGGCGCCACTAGGGCCGGCCGGCCTTCCCCCTTGCTCCTTTATATACGGGGGCAGGGGGCACCCTAGGACACACAAGTTGATTGTTCCAAGCCGTGTGGGGTGCCCCCCTCCACCATAATCCACCTCGGTCATATCGTAGCGGTACTTAGGCGAAGCCCTGTTCCGGTAGCAACATCATCACCGTCATCACGCCGTCGTGCTGATGAAGCTCTCCCTCGAAGCTCTACTAGATCGTGAGTTCGCGGGACGTCACCGAACCAAACGTGTGCAGATCGTGGAGGTGTCGTACCTTCGGTGCTGGGATTGGTCGATCGTGAAGACGCACGACTACATCAACCGCGTTGTCATAACGCTTTCGCTTACGGTCTACGAGGGTACGTAGACGATACTCTCCCCTCTCGTTGCTATGCATCACCAAGATATTGCGTGTGCGTAGGAATTTTTTTGAAATTACTACGTTCCCCAACAGTAGCATCCGAGCCAGGTTTATGCGTAGATGTTATATGCACGAGTAGAAGACAAAGGAGTTGTGGGCGTGGGTATATGCATATTGCTTGCCGTCACTAGTTGATTCTTGATTCGATGGCAGTGTTCGATGAAGCGGCCCAGACTAACATTACGCGCGCGCTTACGCGAGACTGGTTCTACCGACGTGCTTTGCACACAGGTGGCTAGTGGGTGTCTATTTCTCCAGCTTTAGTTGAATCGGATTCAATGAACTGGGTTCTTTCTGAAGATCAAAAAGCAATCACTATACCACGTTGTGGTTTTTGATGCGTAGGTAAGAACGGTTCTTGCTAGAAGCCCGTAGCAGCCACGTAAAACTTGCAACAACAAAGTAGAGGACGTCTAACTTGTTTTTGCAGGGCATGTTGTGATGTGATATGGTCAAGACATGATGCTAAATTTTATTGTATGAGATGATCATGTTTTGTAACACAGTTATCGGCAACTGGCAGGAGCCATATGGTTGTCGCTTTATTGTATGAAATGCAATCGCCATGTAATTGCTTTACTTTATCACTAAGCGGTAGCGCTAGTCGTAGAAGCAATAGTTGGCGAGACGACAACGATGCTTCGATGGAGATCAAGGTGTCAAGCCGGTGATGATGGTGATCATGATGGTGCTTTGGAGATGGAGATCAAAGGCACAAGATGATGATGGCCATATCATATCACTTATATTGATTGCATGTGATGTTTATCCTTTATGCATCTTATTTTGCTTAGTTCGACAGTAGCATTATAAGATGATCTCTCACTAAATTTCAAGGTATAAGTGTTCTCCCTGAGTATACACCGTTGCTACAGTTCGTCGTGCCGAGACACCACGTGATGATCGGGTGTGATAAGTGATACCTCTTGAGCACTGCGTTGGTTTTCCCTTGAAGAGGAAAGGGTGATACAGTAAAGTAGCGTAAGTATTTCCCTCAGTTTTTGAGAACCAAGGTATCAATCCAGTAGGAGATCACGCTCGAGTCCCACACACCTACACAAACAAATAAGAACCTCGCAACCAACGCGATAAAGGGGTTGTTAATCCCTTCACGGTCAATTACGAGAGTGAGATCTGATAGATATGATAAGATAATATTTTTGGTATTTTTATGATAAAGAGAAATAAAGATGCAAAGTAAAATAAACGGCAATAGAAATAACTAAGTGTTGGAAGATTAATATGATGGAAGATAGACCCGGGGGCCATAGGTTTCACTAGTGGCTTCTCTCAAGAGCATAAGTATTATGGTGGGTAAACGAATTACTGTCGAGCAATTAATAGAATTGAGCATATTTATGAGAATATCTAGGTATGATCATCTATATAGGCATCACATCCGCGACAAGTAGACCGAAATGATTCCGCATCTACTACTATTACTCACACATCGACCGCTATCCAACATGCATCTAGAGTATTAAGTTCATAAGAGCAAAGTAATGCTTTAAGTAAGATGACATGATGTAGAGGGATAAACTCATGCAATATGATATAAACCCCATCTTTTTATCCTCGATGGCAACAATACAATACGTGCCTTGCTGCCCCTGCTGTCACTGGGAAAGGACACCGCAAGATTGAACCCAAAGCTAAGCGCTTCTCCCATTGTAAGAAAGATCAATCTAGTAGGCCAAACCAAACTGATAATTCGAAGAGACTTGCAAAGATAAACCAATCATACATAAAAGAATTCAGAGCAGATTCAAATATTGTTCATAGATAAACTTGATCATAAACCCACAATTCATTGGATCTCGACAAACACACCACAAAAGAAGATTACATCGAATAGATCTCCAAGAAGATCGAGGAGAACTTTGTATTGAGATCCAAAGAGAGAGAAGAAGCCATCTAGCTAATAACTATGGACCCGAAGGTCTGAAGTAAACTACTCACACATCACCGTAGAGGCCATGGAGTTGATGTAGTGGCCCTTCGTGATCAATGCCCCCTCCGGCAGAGCTCCGGAAAAGGCCCCAAGATGGGATCTCTCGAGGTATAGAAGGTTGTGGCGGTGGAATTAGGTTTTCCTGGTGCTCCTGGATGTTTGGGGGGTACGTGGATATATATAGGAGGAAGAAGTAGGTCGGTGGAGCAACGAGGGGCCCACGAGGGTGGAGGGCGCGCCCAGGGGGGTAGGCGCGCCCCCCTGCCTCGTGGCCTCCTTGATTGTTTCTTGACGCCCACTCCAAGTCTCCTGGATCACGTTTGTTGAGAAAATCACGTTCCCGAAGGTTTCATTCCGTTTGGACTTTGTTTGATATTCCTTTTCTGTGAAACACTGAAATAGGCAAAAAAAACAGCAATTTGGGCTGGGCCTCCAGTTAATAGGTTAGTCCCAAAAATGATATAAAAGTGTAAAATAAAGCCCATTAACATCCAAAACAGATAATATAATAGCATGGAACAATCAAAAATTATAGATACATTGGAGACATATCAATAAGCACTATGTTCACATACAACGGGTGCAAGCCAGTTTTGCACACGCGGAATACTCGGGTTAAACTTGACGAGCCTAGCATATGCATATATGGTCTCGGAACACTGGAGACCGAAAGGTCGAGCATGAATCATATAGTAGATATGATCAACATAATGATGTTCACCATTGGAAACTACTCCATCTCACGTGATGATCTGATACGTCTCCAACGTATCTATAATTTTTGATTGCTCCATGCTATATTATCCACTGTTTTGGAGATTATTGGGCTTTATTATCCACTTTTATATTATTTTTGGGACTAACCTATTAACCGGAGGCCCAGCCCAGAATTGTTGCTTTTTGCCTGTTTTAGGGTTTCGAAGAAAAGAAATATCAAACGGAGTCCAAACGGAATGAAACCTTCTGGAACGTGATTTTCTCAACAAACAAGACCTGGGAGACTTGGCGCGCCTACCCCCCCAGGCGCGCCCTCCACCCTCGTGGGCCCCCTGTTGCTCCACCGATGTACTTCTTTCCTCCTATATATATCCACGTACCCCCAAACGATCAGATACAGAGCCAAAAACCTAATTCCACCGCCGCAACTTTCTGTATCCATGAGATCCCATCTTCGGGCCTGTTCCGGAGCTCCGCCGGAGGGGGCATCGATCATGGAGGGCTTCTACATCAACACCATAGCCTCTCCGATGAAGTGTGAGTAGTTTACTTCAGACCTACGGGTCCATAGTTAGTAGCTAGATGGCTTCTTCTCTCTTTTTGGATCTCAATACAACGTTCTACCCCTCTCTTATGGAGATCTATTTGATGTAATCTTCTTTTTGCGGTGTGTTTGTTGAGACCGATGAATTGTGGGTTTATGATCAAGTCTATCTATGAATAATATTTGAATCTTCTCTGTATTCTTTTATGTATGATTGGTTATCTTTGCAAGTCTCTTCGAACTATCAGTTTGGTTTGGCCTACTAGATTGATCTTTCTTGCAATGGGAGAAGTGCTTAGCTTTGGGTTCAATCATGCCGTGTCCTTTCCCGGTGACAGTAAGGGCAGCAAGACACGTATTGTATTGTTGCCATAGAGGATAACAAGACGGGGTTTTCTTCATATTGCATGAGTCTATCCCTCTACATCATGTCATATTGCTTAAGGCGTTACTAAGTTTTTAACTTAATACTCTAGATGCATGCTGGATAGCGGTCGATGAGTGGAGTAATAGTAGTAGATGCAGGCAGGAGTCGGTCTACTTGTCTCGGACGTGATGCCTATATACATGATCATACCTAGATATTCTCATAACTATGCTCAATTCTATCAATTGCTCAACATCAATTTGTTCACCCACCATAGAATACTTATGCTCTCGAGAGAAGCCACTAGTGAAACCTATGGCCCCCGGGTCTATCTTTATCATATCAATCTCCTAATACTTAGTTATTTACTTTGCCTTTATTTTACTTTGCATCTTTATCATAAAAATACCAAAAATATTATCTTATCATATCTATCAGATCCCACTCTCTTAAGTGGCCCTATAGGGATTGACAACCCCTATTTGCGTTGGTTGCGAGGATTTATTTGTTTTGTGCAGGTGCAAGGGACTCGCGCGTAGCCTCCTACTGGATTGATACCTTGGTTCTCAAAAACTGAGGGAAATACTTACACTACTTTGCTGCATCATCCTTTCCTCTTCGGGGAAAACCAAGGCAATGCTAAAAGAGGTAGCAAGAAGGATTTCTGGCACCGTTGCCGGGGAGGCCTACGCAAAAGTCAACATACCAAGTACCCATCACATACCCTTATCCCCCGCATTACATTATTTGCCATTTACCTCTCGTTTTCCTCTCCCCCCACTTCACCCTTGCCGTTTTATTTGCCCCCTCTCTCTCTATCCTCCCTCTCTATTTGCCTCTTTTTGCCCGCTTGCCTTTTGTTTGCTTGTGTGTTAGTTTGCTTGCTTGTCATTATGGCTAGTCCCTTATCTTCTCTATTGTCTCCCGAGAATGAAATTATAAATTTTAAGCAAAGGGAGGGTGAAAATATAAAAGATGCTTGGTATAGAATTTGCAATGCTCAATATAAATCTACTAGGAAGCAATCTACTACCATTCTCCTTCGCAACTTTTATGTAGGCATTACTCCTTGGCACCGTTATGTTCTTGATACTATTACCGGAGGGAACTTTTTGGGTAGCCATACTTTTGATTCTTATAATGCTATGTTAGATTTATTTGGCTCACCCCCTCTCTTGGTTAATGGAACTATATTAACTTTGGAGCATGTAATGCAAAGGCTTGAGATTATTGAAAATAAGGTTGCTACCGTAGAGTTAATTGAAAATTTGGATAAAAAGATCCACAGCCGAATCTCTCAATATGGATCTAAAGTAGGAGTTACTTTGAAAGATATTAAAGAAAAGGAACCCATAGTTAATGAGAAAATAAATCATGATTCCGTTAGGATCGATAAACTTGAGAATATTATTACCAACTTGGGAACCGCCTTTTCTTCCGTAAAGAATACTCTGAGTCCATCCACTAAATTTTCCAAACTTATGTATGTTCCTAAAAATAAGGGTGAATCATCTAGTAAGGAAAATGCGGATCTCAAATCTATAAGTGTTCATCCCGATCTTTTTGCTATCATTAAGGAACCATTTGTTACAAATGAATTTTTCAATCTTGTGCCTAAAAGTTTGATAATTAATAAAAAGAAAGAAATTCCTAAAGATGGTAGATGCCTCATTGAATAATTGCCTACCAAAGATGGCAATATCTAGATCTATTCTTGCTTGTTATGCCTAGCTAGGGGCGTTAAACGATAGCTCTTGTTGGGAGGCAACCCAATTTTATTTTTATTCCTTGCTTTTTGCTCCTGTTTAGTTATAAATAAATTATCTAGCCTCTGTTTTGGTTGTGTTTTTTTGTGTTTAGTTAGTGTTTGTGCCAAGTAGAACCGTTGGGAAGACTTGGGGAAAGTCTTGTTGAACTTGCTGTAAAAAAACTGAAACTTTAGCGCTCACTAGAACTGCTGTCATTTTTATTTGGAAAGTGCTATTTAGTTAATTATTTTTGCATATGATTAATAGATAAATTCCTCACGTCCATAAATTTATTTTATAATTTTTAGGGTTCCAGATCTTGCGCTAGCTACATATTACTACAGACTGTTCTGTTTTTGACAGATTCTGTTTTTTGTGTGTTGTTTGCTTATTTTGATGAATCTATGGCTAGTAAATTAGTTTATAAACCATAGAGAATTTGGAATACAGTAGTTACAACACTCATATAAATAAAGAATGAGTTAATTACAGTACCTTGAAGTGGTCTTTTGTTTTCTTTCGCTAACGGAGCTCACAAGATTTTCTACTTTAAGTTTTGTGTTGTGAAGTTTTCAAGTTTTGGGTAAAGATTTGATGGATTATGGAACAAGGAGTGGCAAGAGCCTAAGCTTGGGGATGCCCATAGCACCCCCAAGATAATCTAAGGACACCTAAAAGTCAAAGCTTGGGGATGCCCCGGAAGGCATCCCCTCTTTCATCTACTTCTATCGGTAACTTTACTTGGAGCTATATTTTTATTTACCACATGATATGTGTTTTGCTTGGAGCGTCTTGTATGATTTGAGTCTTTGCTTGTTAGTTTACCACAATCATCCTTGCTGTACACACCTTTTGAGAGAGCCATATATGATTTGGAATTTGTTAGAATACTCTATGTGCTTCGCTTATATCTTTTGAGTTATATAATTTTGCTCTAGTGCTTCACTTATATCTTTTAGAGCACGGTGGTGGATTTGTTTTATAGAAACTATTGATCTCTCATGCTTCACTTAGATTATTTTGAGAATCTTAATAGCATGGTAATTTGCTTAAAATTCTAATATGCTTGGTATGCAAGATTAATAATAAAACTTTCTTATGAGTGTTTTTGAATACTATGATAGGTTTGATACTTGATAATTGTTTTGAGATATAGAGATGATGATATTAAAGTCATGCTAGTCGAGTAGTTGTGAATTTGAGAAATACTTGTCTTGAAGCTTGTGATTCCCGTAGCATGCACGTATGGTGAACCGTTATGTGATGAAGTCGGAGCATGATTTATTTATTGATTGTCTTCCTTATGGGTGGCGGTCGGGGACGAGCGATGGTCTTTTCCTACCAATCTATCCCCCTAGGAGCATGCGTGTAATACTTTGCTTTGATAACTTGTAGATTTTTTCAATAAGTATATGAGTTCTTTATGACTAATGTTGAGTCCATGGATTATACGCACTCTCACCCTTCTACCTTTGCTAGCCTCTCTAATAATGCGCACCTTTCGCCGGTATCATACACCCACCATATACCTTCCTCAAAACAGCCACCATACCTACCTATTATGGCATTTCCATAGCCATTCCGAGATATATTGCCATGCTACTTTCCACCGTTCCGTTTATTATGACACACTCCATCATTGTCATATTGCTTAGCATGATCATGTAGTTGACATCATATTCGTGGCAAAGCCACCATTCATAATTCTTTCATACATGTCACTCATGCATCATTGCATATCCTGGTACACCACCGGAGGCATTCACATAGAGTCATATTTTGTTCTAAGTATCGAGTTGTAATTGTTGAGTTCTAAGAAAAATAAAAGTGTGATGATCATTATTATTAGAGCATTGCCCCAGTGAGGAAAGGATGATGGAGACTATAATTCCCCCATAAGTCGGGATGAGACTCTGGACGAAAAATAAATAAAAGAGGCCAAAGAAGCCCAAATAAAAAAAGAGAGAAAGAAAAGAGGCCATAAAAAAAGAGAAAATGCCCAAATAAAAAAATGAGAGAAAAAGAGAGAAGGGACAATGTTACTATCCTTTTACCACACTTGTGCTTCAAAGTAGCACCATGATCTTCATAGTAGAGAGTCTCTCATGTTATCACTTTCATATACTAGTGGGAATCTTTCATTATAGAACTTGGCTTGTATATTCCAATGATGGGCTTCCTCAAATTGCCCTAGGTCTTTATGAGCAAGCAAGTTGGATGCACACCCACTTAGTTTCTTTTTGAGCTTTCATATACTTATAGCTCTAGTGCATCCATTGCATGGCAATCCCTACTCAGTCACATTGATATCTATCGATGGGCATCTCTATAGCCCCTTGATACGCCTAGTTGATGTGAGACTATCTTCTCCTCTCTTTTTTCTCCACAACCACCACTCTAATCCACCTATAGTGCTATATCCATGGCTCACGCTCATGTATTGCGTGAAGATTGAAAAAGTTTTGAGAATGTCAAAAGTATGAAACAATTGCTTGGCTTGTCATCGGGGTTGTGCATGATTTAAATATTTTATGTCGTGAAGATAGAGCATAGCCAGAATATATGATTTTGTAGGGATAACTTTATTTAGCCATGTTATTTTGAGAAGACATAATTGCTTTGTTAGTATGGTTGAAGTATTATTATTTTCTATGTCAATATGAACTTTTGTCTTGAATCTTTCGGATCTGAATATTCATACCACAATTAAGAAGAATTACATTAAAATTATGCCAAGTAGCACTCCGCATCAAAAATTCTGTTTTTATCATTTACCTACTCGAGGACGAGCAGGAATTAAGCTTGGGGATGCTTGATACGTCTCCAACGTATCTATAATTTTTGATTGCTCCATGCTATATTATCTACTGTTTTGGACATTATCTACTGTTTTGGACATTATTGGGCTTTATTATCCACTTTTATATTATTTTTAGTACTAACCTATTAATCGGAGGCCCAACCCAGAATTGCTGTTTTTTTGCCTGTTTTAGGGTTTTGAAGAAAAGGAATATCAAACGGAGTCCAAACGGAATGAAACCTTATGGAACGTGATTTTCTCATTGAATACAACTCAGGAGACTTGGACCCTACGTCAAGTCATGTAACAGGAGGCCA